>NC_063256.1:36447552-36693184 GCF_019578655.1 Ricinus communis | reverse complement strand
TTGTCGAACAATAATCCTCTCAGATCATTTTGATATTGCCCCTGAAATAATAAAACATGTTTCAGCATTGGATGGAATGCGTTGGAATCCGCTGACTAATGAGGTATTGTATCAAGTTACCTGTAGAGCCCAGAAGTGGAAGCTAATGTAGGACATTGGATAACGCCAAACAGGCTTTGGTATGTCATTTGGAAGCCTAAAATACCCCGACACTAGCATGAATATTCCCTGACATGTGGAGAAGAAAGAAATCCATAAGTTGCCGATCTTAAATATTGCTTACTATGTGCACGAATAATTGAGTTAATCAGTATCGTATATCAGACAAATCACATCAGGAGTAGAAAAATACAAACCTGAATTCCAGCTCCAATTATGATACCCATGAGGAAGTTAGGGACAATGCTAGCTATGGCCATCATCAAGCTCTCAACAACAGTAACACTTGCATAAAGGCACAATACGAAAAATAAATAATGCTCGAAACCTGGATGAAGGCGGACCATGAAGTAACAAATAGTTCCAGAGATGAAAGTGATCATTATCAGGAATGGCATTGCAGAGATTGTGTTGCTAATCACAAAGGCGGTCACACCATAGTGGCCATTCAGCCTTTCTCTTTGGAATACCTTTAAAAAAGTGATTCGAAGATATTCAAATTATTGACCTTACCAAGTTTATAATAAAAGAAGAGATAATAAAATTCACCTTCATATCTTCCACAAACGAAGGAAACCCACCAATTGACATAAAAGTGACGAAGCCAAATACAAAGGAGGCACATGAACCTCTCGCCTGTTCATGTATAATAGTCAGTACGGTAATAAATAGAAATGAAAAAAGAAAAGCTTCATAGTGCTATACTTTTTATTTATTTAAGTGTCCTATTACTAGAGAAATTTCCTACGACTAATGGACTTATATCATATGGCTGGGCTTGATTTGCCCTCAACTCCCATCAGTTTTTATGACTTTTTCCCATAATCAAAGAGGAAAAGGTTGACAACTGCCAAGCCTACAAATTCATCAAACAGCTTCAAACTATCTTCCAAATTTTAAGATTTACGTCAAGTTCTTGGTTATAATAGTGTTAAATTAAAACAAGGGTAAACTTGAGAATTGAGATGCTATTCCCAGCACACTTGAGATAATCAGGAAGAGGAAAAGAAACAGTACCAGAATTGAATTGTAACCAGTCCCCACATTCAAGTAGATAGTTCCAATACACACGGTGACGACAATGTATATTACAAGCCTAAGCCAGTAGTATCCAAAGTCCCTTGACATATTGACGAATGAACGCTTGGTTAGAGTAAAGGCCTGCATCAAGAAACTAGCCTGACTTCCTCCTGAATCTAGCACAGTTCCTTTCTGTACATATAAAATGAACATATCATCATTAGATTTTAGCTTCTTTTTTTTTATATCTTTGCTAATTAAGAATCCATAAATTGCTGTCCACAAATAGATACAAAAGTGACGACAACCATTAAACAGCTAAGTTGGGACTGAACTCTCAAAAAGAAAACACTTACAACTTTGGATATCTCCTCAACTTTCTCTCTTGCAGCATAATAGTACTGAGAAGTGCGGTAGTAGTTAACTAGAGTTCGTATGGCTTCAGCCGTAGTTATCTTCTCCAGAGGATCCTCGCTTGACTCAAACTGATTAGTAACCCAAATTTTTTATTGTTAAATTAAAAAAAAAAGTTCAATAATCAGATAATCCTTAAACAGCAGTCAGTGAGACAATTCCAAACTAAGCATTAATTCTATAGCACGAAGAAATTAAAACGAATTCGTCCTTCATGTTCAGTAGCTAACATCTATAGACATTGGTATTATTGTGGTTTAGGAAATCCTCCTAAGTAATTAATTAGTAGTTAGTTGGTTCCACTAGCATCCTCAACAATATATTCTTCCTTAAGAAATTCAAATCAATAATTCAGCATAATACATAACTTTTATCTTTGAAAGTGAATATATTATATATTGATTTTTGATAGTTTCAAAGACATTTCTTGCAACAAAAGGCCAGTGTTATTTGAATTAAAGCCTCTGCTTCCAACATATGCAAAGAAATTGCATCCAATCTCTAAAAGAATCCTAATTGATGCTAACAGTTATGCCAATTTTCACAAACTTAATTATTAAGCTAAATGCATGAAAGGGAGCTGTAGTACCCGCAGTTTCATGGAACCTTTCAAAGTAGCCTTTACTTTGTCAAAGTCAGAATTGATGCATCTCAGAAAATGGTCAGACGGGTTCCTCAAAGCAGGACAGGGAAAGCCAGCTTGTGCAAAGAACTGCAAACACCAATGATCAACATAAAGTACAATTACAAGTTTCATTTTATGTGATGAATGAAATGAGATGGACTTTAAGAACACAGATTCTTGCCTCGTATGCCTCTGAAGCCTGACCAAAATAAACAGTTTTGCCTCCTGAAAGCAAGTACAATCTATCAAAAAGCTCAAAGACTTCGCTGCTAGGCTGGTGAATTGAAGCTATGACAGTCCTTCCATCTCTAGATAGACCACGTAAGGTCTGAGTCACAAAGAAAGCCGAAGCACTGCCACACGTAATAGAATCCAATGTTAAGGCAACAGGAAATTCTCGTCTTTGATAATATATGGATGAGTTAAGATAGTTTTCTTTTGTTTTCTTTTTTGTAAAAAAGAAAAATGAAAAGAAAAAGTTGAAGTGGTGAATATATGCAGAAAGCAGAACTGCTGTTGTTTCAGAATCTCAGAAATATAAATTATTTGGAACAGCAGATATAATTAAGAATATGTAGATAGTGAGAAGATCTATATAAGAGATTGACCTGTCAAGTCCACTGGTTGGTTCATCAAGAAAGAGCAATCTAGGCCTCATAAGGATTTCAAGAGCAATGCTGACCCTTCTCTTCTCACCTCCACTGATACCGCGCAAATGCCAGTTTCCAATTACTGTATCTGCACAGTCTTGAAGACCCATCTCGATAATAGTACTCTCAACCAGCGCCCGCTTCTCTGACCAAGGCATCTTATCAGGGAGACGCAGTCTAGCTGAATACGAGATTGTTTCCCTCACAGTTAGAGTACCGATCAAATTGTCATCTTGTGTTACATAGGCCTATATTATAACAGAATATAGAATTAGTGCATGCTAGTCATTCGGATTCATATCCTATTTTTAGAAAATACACAAGGACAGACTACTCACCGCAGTTCCAAAAGAGAGCTTGGTTTTCCGACCATTAAGTAGGATGGTCCCAGAAAGAAAAGCATTGGCAGCAAGGCGACTAGATAGAGCATCAAGGAGAGTGGATTTTCCGGAGCCAGATGGACCCATGAGTGCAGTAAGGCTGCCTGGTTCAGCATACCCAGTAAGTCCTTCCAGAACATTTTGTGTCTCCCCGTTGCTGAGTGTAACCATCACAGTCAGATCCTTCCATGTAAGCCTGGCAGACACATCTCCTACCAATTCTGTGTTGGTTTTTTCTCTCCAAAGCGTCTCGCTTAGAGGACTCAATGCTGCTACTAGCATTCCATTTCCTGCGGGTTTGCTTGCTTCTATCTCCATCATTGTGTGATTTGCTGCATTTCTCATCTTAACGTTTTGAAGCTGAAATATTTGACTAATACTGTAAAAGTAACCATGAATGGAACAAGAAAAGGATAAGAAACATATATATGCAAAGAGAGGCAAGAAAGATGTGAGAAAGGAGAAGCGGGTTATGTATGAGTAGGAGTTTACATTTGACCGAGTAAATATTAGGTTTAAGAGAATTATCCCATGCAGAAAGAGCCTCAGTTCAACTTATTGGTTGGCAAACCGACAGCCAACACAATTTTCTTCCCTCCTTCTTCTTCTTCTTCTTCTTGAGATTCAGCTACAAAGCCATTGAGAAAAAAAATAATAAAAAAGAAAAGAATAAAGAGACACAAAAAGAAAAGAAAAAAAAGTATATTTGATCTAATTCCAGCTTTCTCATTATCCATTAAATGGGTCTGCTGGCTGTTGGTAGCGGCATTGAATACTAAACCGACCCTCATTAAATTTGCGGCTCCATTGAGCTTTTGACACCAACAGTTTGACATAACTAGCCATGCTTTTTTTTCTGTCTTTTTCTTTATAAAATTTTACTAAAATATATATTTAATAAATAACAGAAAATTTTAATCCGAATTTCGAAATTCATTATTTACTAATCCTTATAAAATTATTAATGTAATAAAAATTCTATACTCTGCTTGCTTCAACATCACATTAAAAATGAAGAATTCTGAAATGAACGAATATACATTTTATATATTCTTATACTTCAATTCGTGACTAATATGTATAAGGACAGTAGAGTAAGGTTAGTAGTTCTTTATTCTCTACTCCAATTCATAACCAAGTGATGTCGACCTCACTGTAATCGTTATCATCCTTACCACTAATATCCAAGCCATATGTTAAGATTATTAATAACATGAAATGATTTCTAATATATACTTTTACATATATAAAAGTACATCATATCCTAATTATATATTTAACTAATTTAATTTTCTAATCCTAATTCTAGTAGAATTAATTATCATTAATCTTCTAATCCTAATAGAATCAATTAGTATATATATATTAATTTCTGAAATCTAAATTTTTTTTAACACATGTGCTTAATATTTTATACATAAAATTTTTGTTTTGACATGTATACTACTTTTGACACATGAAGTTTAAGTTTATGTGTAATTTTATAGTTTTTTCTATTAAGTTATTAATTAATAAATTATATTTTTAATTAAACACCGACTAATTAATTATATTTTATATTATATTAAATAATAAATAATTTTCTAATTAGAAAATAATACTAATTTTATCCTAAAAATAGTAGCACATTAATTATATTTTAATATTAAATTAACTAATAAATAGTTTTTAATCAAATGATGATATTAATTCTATCCTAAAAATAACATATTAATTATATTTTAATATTATATTAACTAATAAATTAATTTTATAATTAAATAATAATTCTAATATAGAAAATAACATCTTAAATTATATTTAATAATAAATTAAATTTTTAATTATATAAAAAATTTAATTCTAAAAATAGTAAAATTAATCGTATTAATATGTTAGTCTATAATAGTGTGCTTAATTTTTTATACATAAAATTTTTGTTTTGACATGTATACTACTTTTGACACATGAAGTTCAAGTTTATGTGTAATTTTATAGTTTTTCTATTAAGTTATTAATTAATAAATTATATTTTTAATTAAACACCGACTAATTAATTATATTTTATATTATATTAAATAATAAATAATTTTCTAATTAGAAAATAATACTAATTTTATCCTAAAACATAGTAGCACATTAATTATATTTTAATATTAAATTAACTAATAAATAGTTTTTTAATCAAATGATGATATTAATTCTATCCTAAAAATAACATATTAATTATATTTTAATATTATATTAACTAATAAATTAATTTTATAATTAAATAATAATTCTAATATAGAAAATAACATCTTAAATTATATTTAATAATAAATTAAATTTTTAATTATATAAAAAAATTTAATTCTAAAAAATAGTAAAATTAATCGTATTAATATGTTAGTCTATAATAGTGTGCTTAATTTTTTATACATAAAATTTTTGTTTTGACATGTATACTACTTTTGACACATGAAGTTCAAGTTTATGTGTAATTTTATAGTTTTTCTATTAAGTTATTGATTAATAAATTATATTTTTAATTAAACACCGACTAATTAATTATATTTTATATTATATTAAATAATAAATAATCTTCTAATTAGAAAATAATACTAATTTTATCCTAAAAAATAGTAGCACATTAATTATATTTTAATATTAAATTAACTAATAAATAATTTTTTAATCAAATGATGATATTAATTCTATTCTAAAAATAACATATTAATTATATTTTAATATTTTATTAACTAATAAATTAATTTTATAATTAAATAATAATTCTAATATAGAAAATAACATCTTAAATTATATTTAATAATAAATTAAATTTTTAATTATATAAAAAATTTAATTCTAAAAATAGTAAAATTAATCATATTAATATGTTAGTCTATAATATTTAAATTAAGTAATAAATAATTTTTATATTATCACATTAATAAAATTTTAAAATTTTAAAAAATTAAGGGCATTTAGAAATAGTTATTTTGTTATTATTTTTTAAAATTTTATAAAATAAAATATTAAATATTAAAAATTTATTAAATTGTATCTATCAACTTGATTTTACTGCACTAATAAATTTTTAATTATTAAAAGGCATAAGAAGGACATTTAGAAATATTTAATTTGCTGTTATTTTTAAAATATTATAAATAAATATTAATATTAGAAATTTTATTAAATCTTATATATAAATTTAATTTTATAATTAAAATATTAATAACAGCCATAAGAATAAATAATTAATATATGTAAATATAGTAAAAACAAAATGATTTCAGAAAAAATGCAGTATGAGATGTAAGTTTTTCAAAATTTAAATCATTATTTTAAAATATTTGTTATGGATTGAGGTACATGCTCCAATAAAAGTCCAAACGATGAATGACATAGCTATTAAATAGCAGTTGTGGGTGTGATCGTTGAAAAGAAATAAAATTGGGCCTATTTTGGCCAGCAACACAAGTTGAATGAGTGCTCGACCTTGCAGCTTTAAATTGATAGATCAACCCACTTTTGCATGTGTACACGCTAACTAAATGGCCGACTGGTCAATTAATGGGAAGTGGTATGGAGTAGGGATAGCCCGGCCCCTCCCGCAATCCCGTTCGTTACGTCCCATAGCTGAGCCGTTTTGGAAGTAGTGGTATGAAGTAGGGAGAGCCCAGCTATTTAACTTCTTCAATTGATATGCTTAAGTATAATATTCAAAGAAAGTTTTCATTACAGATTGACTTTTTCTACAAAAAAATTCAATAGACCAATATCTAGAGAGATTCTTTTATCATATTAAGTTTATTGAAGGATATTCTAAAAAAGTGATTCCACGAGTGAGTTAAGAATTCACTTTATATTGAAAAATTTATAATTTTATACAAAAACGATTTCTCAATCAAGTTAAAAACTCACCTCATATTTAGAAATTTATAATTCGTGCATCATGCCTAGAGCATGCGACCCACTAACTAGACACAACCGCGAAAGCACCACCTCTAGAAAATCGGAACTCACGTCTCTCTTAATACCTGGGGCTAAGGCTGAGCATGGATCTCAGTGCTTTCCGCCCGAACCGAATAACCGTACCGAAAAATACCAGAACCGAAATAACCAAAAAAATTTATAATCGAATTGAACTGATCCGAATTTCTTTTCTATTACGGTATATATAATTCAAGCAATTATTATCGAAATAAAAAAATGCTACATATTTAAAATAACTATAATATTATAATGTACTTTATATTCTATAAATAAAATATAAGTTATATATCTTAATATATCATATAGTATACTTATACTAATATATATACTCTACCACTAAATTTATAATTTACTATCTATTAACTTAACCCTAATATATTTTCTTACCACATACTACAAGCATACACCTAATAATTTGAACACACTGTCTTCCTCTTTAGAATACACTACCGCACCTCACATTTTGCAATTCAGAAAGACAAAATCCTTAAGGTAAATTTATGAATAGAAAGTCAAAAGGAAAAAGGAACAAATTCGCTCGTGTAGACGTCTTCCTCTTTAGAACACACCGTCGCACCTCTCAATTTTTAATTCAGAAAGACAAAATCCCTAAGGTAAATTTATAGATAGAAAATCAAAAGGAAGAAGGAAGAAATTGGCTCGCCTAGACATCTTCCTCTTTAGTGCCATACATAATTGACTCGCAAAAATGTAGAAGCAAGAATTGGCTCGTGTAGACGTCTTCCTCTTTAGCGCTCTCTCTTCCCATAATTGTGCCGTCATTGTTCAGTCCCAGATATTTTTCTTTTCTTTTTTATTTTTATTTTTGATGGGTAAATTATTGGCTGCAACTGTAAAAAATATTTTATTTTAATGATTGCCATCTGTAAAATATTTTTATGCTAGTAGTAACATATATTTTAATGGTTTGTATTTGAACATTGAATGAATTATTATACTTGCAATTGACTGAATTGCAAAACAAGTTGTTAAGAATGTGATTATAATTTTAATTCAGATTTTTATGCTACTTTCTTTAGGTTGGTAATCATATTTTCTCTAAATGTATTTGATTAAAGATAAGATTAAAGTTGTATTTTTTAAAACTTTTTAGAACCGAAAATAGCACTGAACCGAACTATATTTAACCGTAAAAATTGGTATAATACGGTACAGGCCCTTTTATGTTTGGTACGATACTGGTACCTTCAATTTTAAAAAAAACCGAGGTTTAATATGGTACTGGTGATCTATAAATAACCGAATTGGACCGATACGTGCTCAGCCCCACCTGGGCAACTGGAGAGATGCATACAATTGATACAACATCTATGAATACCTTTCTTAGTAATATACTAATGCTTATACAACCTTTAATACAATATTCCTTGAATCTTTATTAAAAACTTAAGACTATTGTTACCTCTTACTTTTAGGGACTTCACTTATTATTTTCTATAGTTTTCTTCTTAATTAATTTTAGTATTTATTTTTATACATATAACAAATATAAATTAAAAACTCAAAAATTAATGTTTCAAACCATTCAAATTTAACTCGGATTCGCATGGTATTTTAACTCCTTCCGGCTTGAACCTGAGCCAGTCTCAATTACTGATAATCAGTCGGCCAATTTCACCAGCTCGGTTGATTTACACTGAAGAAAGAAGAAAACATGAAAAGGAAGACCAGGAAACTGATTGCATGATACATAAATGCAGAACCCTCAATCACTGTTGATGAACGTGAAAAGGCCACTGTATCTATGGAACCTCATGATCCGCAGTTCCACCAAAGCCGGTCTTTTCTTTCAAGCTTTGGACATCTACTCTTCTATGCTACAGAGTGGCGTTCATGGCAATGGCTTCACATTTCCTTTGCTCCTAAAAGCCTGTTCTAACACCAACTCCATACGCGACGGCACTAAGATTCATTCCCATCTAATTCAACTCGGATTTCAACACGTGTTTGTGATGACAACTCTCCTTGACATGTACTCTAAATGCTATGACCTCGCTTCTTCAAGGAAAGTGTTTGATGAAATGCCCATGAGAAGTACTGTTTCTTGGAACTCCATCATCTCTGCTTATTGTCGTTTTTTCCTGGTCGATGAAGCCATTTCGATGTTACAGAAAATGCGACTTATTGGTTTCGTACCCACCTCCACCACGTTTCTTTGTTTTCTGCCCATTTGCCTTCTTCAACATGGCTTATCTATCCAATGCTGTGCGTTCAAATTTGGACTTCTAGAGGGCTCTGATATTCCTTTAACTAATGCTCTCTTGAACATGTATGTTAAACATGGTCAGGTTCATGAAGCTCGGACTCTTTTCGATATGATGCATGAGAAATCACTCATTTCTTGGACTACGGTTATAGGAGGCTATGTGGATTTTGGAAATGTCAGGGAAGCATTTAGTTTGTTTAACCAAATGAGAATAAGCATGAGATTAGACTTCATAGTCTTCATCACCCTGATTTCGGGTTGTGCACGAGAGGGGAATTTGTTGCTAGCTTCTTCAGTCCATTCTCTCCTAGTTAAGTACGGATGTGATGATAAAGACCCCATTGACAACTTGCTCGTGACCATGTATTCAAAGTGTGGTGACCTAATCTCAGCTCAAAGAGCATTTGATATTGCACGTGAAAAAAGTCTCTACTTGTGGACATCTATGATTGCTGCGTATACTCACTTAGGCTATCCTGTCCAAGCTTTGCGACTTTTCAATACATTGTTAGGGACAGCTATTAAACCAAATGAAGCAACCCTGGCAACCATCCTTTCAGCTTGTGCTGATTTAGGGTCACTCAGCATGGGTGAAGAAATTGAAGAGTACATTTTGGCTAATGGATTACACTCAAGTGTCCAAGTTCAGACCTCTTTGATACATATGTTTTGCAGATGTGGAAGCTTAGAGAAGGCTAAGGCTGTTTTTGAGAGGTTAGCAACTAAAGATTTAGCTGCTTGGAGTTCCATGATAAATGGTTATGCCATCCACGGTATGGCAGAAGAGGCTTTCAGTCTCTTTCACAAGATGCAGACAGTGGAAGGAATAAAACCAGATGCTGTTATTTACACAAGCATATTACTGGCTTGCAGCCATTCAGGATTGATTGAAGATGGTATGAAGTACTTTCAGAGCATGCAGAAAGATTTTGGAATACAACCGAGTATAGAACACTATACATGCTTGGTAGATCTTCTTGGTAGAGCCGGTCAACTTGAAATGGCGTTTAAAACCATCAAAAGATTTCCTGTCCAGGTTCAAGCTCAGGCATGGGCTGCTTTTCTCAGTGCCTGCAGAAAACATCGCAAGCTTGAGCTGGGGAAGCTAGCAGCAAGAAAGCTGTTTAATTTGAATCCCAACAGTGTTGCCAATTATGTAGTAATGGCTAATTTATATACACATGCAGGTAAGTGGAAGGAGGCTGCTGTGACAAGAAGATTTATAGATGACAGAGGACTGGTTAAGGAGCCTGGTTGGAGCTACATAGAAATAAATGGTTCTGTCCATGTTTTCCTTGCTGGAGATCGATCACATAAACAGTCAGATGATATCTACAAGAAGTTAGAGGAACTAAATGTCAAGCTTTTAGAAGCTGGTCATGTTCCAGAAACAGATACGGTGATTCATGACTTGGAAGAGGAGGAGAAGGGGGAGTCGTTGAAGGTTCATAGTGAGAAATTGGCTATTGCATTTGGTCTCATCAGTACTGAGGCAGGTTCCACTTTGAGGATCATTAAAAACATGCGAACCTGTGACGATTGTCATTCTGCTTTGAAGTGTATCTCAAAAATTACAGGAAGGCATCTTATTGTGAGAGATGGTCACCGCTTCCACCATTTTAAGTCTGGTTCCTGCTCATGCAAGGATTTCTGGTGATTTTACCACTTTACTGATAATTACTTGCTTTAGCCAATATGGTCTCAAAATTAATGAGTCTTCAACCATGAAGAGATATCAGGCTTCCTAATGGAATTTCACTTGGCTGAGGAAGGATCAGATATTGCTCATTAAGAATAGACTATATCGGGTATTACAAGGTAAATATTTCTCCAACTTTAACTTTGTGCCAGTGTATATAGGTAATAACCCCTTCATATGCTTGAAGTATCATAACAGGTGATAGAATGAAAACAATAATCTCTTGACAATTTGTTGTTATCACTTCTTTATCTAGGTTTGACTTTCAACCAGACTGTTAAGATATCAGAAAAATAATAGCATTCAAGAAATGAAAATAAGTTCTTCAGCAATCATCCTTTGTTATTTATACATGATTTGATCAAGTACATCACCGAACTGTCAATTCAAACTTTAGTGTGCTTAAACTAATTTTTCTCACTTCACTTACAAGACGAGAATACTTGCAAAGCATGGCGCTTCTCAGCTCTTTAACACACTTTTAACAGCTAAAGCTGATTTAACAACTCACAGAAAGAAGACTTTTCCCAGCTTTAAGTATCTAGTAAATCTCATGGAATGAGGGTTTTGTAATTCCTGTTTTATTTCCTTTCAGATTGAGTTCATGCTAATACAAGTAGCCAGTAGGCGCTAGCCACTAAGCAAGATAGCCAATTCATATTTTAGTTTCAACAATGGATGCCTACTTACATTAGAGCATGACACGAAAAAATATTACTGTAATGCTCTTCTGTTGGGAGATAGTCGTGCGAGGACATAAGATCTGTGCAAGCAACAGATTTGGAAATCCTTCATTTGGAAGCCTGCACCAAAGCTGGTTTTGAGTTCGTGGATACAACGTAAACCAAAAACAAACACTATGAAGGTTCTTTGAGTAGGAGCAAGCAGTGGCCTGAATATTATAGGTGGGATTTCAGGGGCATAATGAGTTGTAAGCTTTGCTTATAGGGCTGAGCACGGATCGGTCCAATTCGGTTATTTATAAATCACCAGTACTATACCAAACCTCGGTTATTTTAAAATTGAAGTTACCAGTACCGTACCAAACATAAAATAATCTAATACCGTATTATATTAATTTTACGGTTCAATACAGTTCGGTTCGATGCTATTTTCGGTTCTAAAAAATTTTAAAAATACAACTTTAATCTCATCTTTAATCAATTACATTTAGAGAAAATATGATTACCAACCTAAAAAAGTAGCATGAAAATCTGAATTAAAATTGCAATCGCATTCTTGAACAACCTGTTTCGCAATTCAATCACTTGCAAATACAATAATTCATTCAATATTCAAATACAAACCATTAAAATATATATTACTGCTAGCATAAAAATATTTTACAGATAACAATCATTAAAATAAATAAATTTACAAATTTTATGTAGCACTAAAATACATGTCCAAAATTAGCAAATGAATGTTATTACCTTCCCTCAAAATTAGCACTCCACATTTAATCTTGGCATAAGGGACTCACCAGTATCAGGATCTTGAATAATTTCTACAATAAAAGTAAAAAATAACGTCAATAAGACTTAACAGCATCAATAATAAACAAACATATGTAAGAAGTAAAGAAATGTTACCTGATTCTATGCTTTCAATATCCTCTATTGATTCTTCTAGTTTGATAGGTTTATTTGAACTTCTAAGCCAATCTTGACAACAAATGAGAAACTCCGCTGTTGTAGGAACTAAAGAACTTCTATATTGTTAAAAGATGTTTTAACAATTTTTTCTCAAGTTTTGTTTGATCCTTTTCAAAAAAAAAATTAAATTTATAAATATAATTTAATATTTTTTATATTTTAATATTAATCTATAATATTTTAAAAGTAAATAAATTAATTATTTCTAAATATTTAATTTTTTAAGTTTTATTAGTATAATAATATAAAAATTATTTTTAAAATATTTATTTCTTAATTTTAATATTTATATAAATTATTACTTTTAGTATAATTAATATTATTATTCTTAAAATAAAAATATTATATAATTAAAAATTAATTTATTAATAAATATAGAGTAAATAATATTATATTTATATAATAATATCTTTTTATAATTTTTACTAATTTATATAACTTTTTATTAAATTAAGTAATTTTTTAATTAACTTGTCAAAATTTCTAGATAGTAAATAAATTTTAAATCTAATATTATTGTATGTATACTAGATTACTAGTATCAATATACTATGTGACATATTAATATATATAACTTATATTTTTTTATAGAGTATAAAGTATATTATAATATTATAGTTATTTTTAATATGTATTATTTTTGTATTTCGATAACAATTGCTTAAATTATATAAATGATAAATATAAAATAATTTTTTATAGAGTATATGTATTATTTTTTTAATATATGTATTATTTATATAATATAAATAATTATTTATAAATATATATAAAAAATTCGGTTATACGGTTTAGTCCGGATCAGTACAAGACGGATCGGTTCTGGTACGGTTACGGTACGATTTTTACTAAAGAACCTATACCATACCGTAATAGTAAAAAAATTCGGATTGGTTCAATTCGGTTATAAAAACTTTCGATTTTTTCAGTTTTGGTACTTTTCGGTACGGTTATTCGGTTCGGGCGAGAATCACCGAGATTCATGCTCAGCCCTACTTGCTTAGCTGGTTATTCTTCTTTTTCTACACTTGTATATGTAACAGGTTTATATAGAAGTGAGCAACGGTCTTGATTTAATTTTGACTAAAAACTGAATAATCGAGTTTTTGATTTAATTAGCCATACTAAAACGAAATATAAAGTGTAAACAACCGTACCAAACCGAAATAATTCTGTTCAGTTTGATTAATCAATTTGAAATCTTTTTTATTTTATTTTTTTATAATTTAAACTATAAATTCTTATTTTTAGATAAATGAATAAATATATATAATATTTTATTCAACATCAATGGTGATAAAAAATATACTTATATATAAAAATAAATATATTTATTATATTAAAAAATTAATATTTTTATTTATATAAATTTAATCGATTCTGTTAATACTAAAAATTTTTAAATAAAAATTAAATTGAATCAAAATATTATTCAATTTATCATGAAACAACTAAATCAAATTTTAAAAATAATCAAACTGAACTAAATTATTCGATCGGCTTAATTTTTCAGTTTGGATTTGATTTTACTCACCCCTATATTTATCAATCAATGCCCTGACTTATGCAGTGGATCTAGCGGCAGTGTTGGCTGCAAATCCTGGATAGGAGAAGATATTACAAGAGCATTTTAGTTTTATTTTTTCCTCTTAATAGTAGACCTGTGGCTGTGGGAAGAGAAAAATTTAGACCTTTGGTTTTATGGATATTATACACTTACATATTATGCCGTTGGATAAACTTGGAGACTTTGGCCTAATGATATCGTTGTCTAGTTAGACTTTGTTATATATAATATTTGGCTTTTTGCCTTTTTTTAATGTTAACATTTCTTTCTATGAAAAAGATAACAATAAAACAAGAGAGAAAATAAATAAAACAGGAGAAAAATGATGTCGCTCGCCCTAATAAGGACACAGGTTGAATAAGACATGTCCGCAGGACAATAGAGGAGACAGAAAGACACGTGATTTGTGAGGCGAATTGGATACGGGGATTATGGCTAATGAAAGAAGAAAAATGTTATATAATTAAAAAAATGACAATAATACAACAAAAAGGGTGAATCAATCATGATGAGAAAAATACTTTAATTAAAGTAGAAAAATAAAATAAAATGACATCTCTGTCTGAACACGCGGCGAAGCGAAAGCCTAAGCCCCCGACACCACTGATCGCGTTTGTGGACTCTCTCTGTTTTGGTTTTCTTTAACTGCATATTTTCTGTCTAATAATTCTAATACTAAATGGTTACCTGTCTGAAGCCCAAAGAACAAAGAAAAAGAAGAAAAAAGCATATGTATATGTTATTTGTCGTTAGGCGTTTCAGTGCTATTATTATTTTTCTTTGTTTCTTTTTAATTATTGCTCTTTCAATTCAAGCGTTTCTATATACTTTTTTATTTAAAAAATAAGCATTTGTTTTTGTGTTTTTGATAGAATACACATAAGAAAGAAAGAAAGTAGATGCTGGCTAGTAGCAGTAGCAGTAGCAGAGAGATGGATCATTTAATAAGAAGAGAAAGCGAAGCGTGAAGGTGCGTGGGTTCTCTCAGTTTATCTTCCATTGTTCCTCTTTCTCTGAATGAAAGAAAGAAAGAAAGAAAGGATAAAATCCTCCTGTTTTCTCGTTTGTTTGGCCTGGTATTGATTTGCTGAATGCGAAATTGGAAACAAGATTTGGCTATTGTTTCAAGCTTCCATGTTTCGGCATATGTATGTAATTAAATGTTCGTATGAAGACGGAAAGTTATCAGTGGGCATTGGTCAAAAATAGAATGTTTTCTTTGCAAGGGAATCTGAATCTTCGGGGGAGTGTGATTTGGTTTGATTGAGCTGCCTGCATATACCATAAATATATAAAATATAGGTAAAAGGGTGAGTCTGTAGCGAGTAAAGTAAGCGAGTGTGTGAGTTTATAATCATAATTTAGAAAAGAGGCTCCTTATTTGCTCAAGGCCGGCCAATATGTCAACATGGTCTCCGTCTTTGCTTTCAACAAGGAAGCACTCAAATCTCGAAAGCTTTCTTCATTGCGCAACTCCGTTTGTTCCTTCCAGATTCCTTCCTCAGGTACTTCTTTCATCTTCTTCTTCAGTTTCTACTGCCCAAATATTGAGTTTGCGACTGTTTTTTTATTATTAATTCTAATTTTTTTTTTAATAATACAGTTTTAGAACTCTCTTGTGTGTATGTATTACATTTTCTATTTGTTTGAAGTCTTTATGTTTGTTAAAGAAGAGAGAGAAAAGGTCGAGAACCCATAAATTTTTGTATTATTTTAGGCTTTAGCTCAGTTGCTTTTCTAATTATTTCATTGGATTTACTTAATTTAATTCTGGAAGAAACAAAACAATAGATAAAAAAATAAATTTGTAATTGTATAAGGGATGAGTGAGTCATGTGAAGTGGGCCCTGACTTGGTTTTTGTTATGCATACTGCTTATCCACGACTTTTGCTTTGTTGGAATTATCCGTGGGATGCTGCGAATATCCTTTGAAGATAGACGATAATATTCTGTCTTATTTGCCAGTCTTTCTCCCATAGTTTCTCGGCCGTGTGTTGCACGTTCTTTCTTTTCTTTTCTCTTGCTAAATTCTTCGTGTTTTCTTTTTAGTCACTAGTTCAATAATTTTCTTATTTTATAATACTGCTAACTGTAGATAATGATTTTTAATATCCCACCCCATTTTTCAAAAAATCTATATTCATGCTGCAAATGCATTTAGAAGATACATAATTCTTTCTTAAAATAACTAAAAGAGATATTTTCCAAGCAAAAAGGAAACAGAAGTTGCGTTGCGTTACTCTCTGTAAGATATTAACTTCACTGTAATAATGGTATCTGTGAGACAGTCCATATTATCCAAGAATTCACTCAATTCAAAGGCTTCATTTTGTAAGAGAATTATTCCTGGTTTTGGTCTTGAATAGCTCTTTTTTGGGCTTCTAGTAATCAACTTGTTTTTCTTTTTTTTCATATTATTAAATTTATGTACAAAATTCTCCGGAGTTAAGGCTCAGAACCCCAGCTCAATAGCCATAGAGCCCACCTCAAATTAAGCTTGAGTTAGCTTTGGACCTTACAAGTCTAGGTACCATATCATCTCTGGTAGCTGGGGTCAAGGCGTCCAATGATCAATTTAATGTGCAAAAATCTCCGCCAAGCCCCCACAACTTGTTTGCTTAGCTCAAAAATGAATAATGCATGCCCCCGGAGTCTTATCACCTGTAGCACTGGATCTAGTTGCTGGAATAAATAATCTCAATGTCCCTCCTTTTGTTGAAGAATTGTTTGAAATATCTACGCTTATGCTTTAAAACGAAAGGTCTAGAATTTGGAACTCTGGCAGAAAGTTTCAGGTAATTAGGAAATGCTCCTCCTCGTACACGTTCTTTCCTTTTAGGATTTTATTTATTGATTGAAACTTTGGTTCTGTTCTCCAATTCGCTATTTTGCAGAGCTGTATCAGTGATCTAAACAGCTTATGGCAGCCACCCGGTAATAAGGACGTAGTTGAGTATTTCACTTTGGGAGATTTATGGAATTGCTATAATGAATGGAGTGCATATGGTGCTGGCACCAAAGTACTCTTGCAAAACGGCGAGAGCATTATGCAATATTATGTGCCTTATCTATCGGCCATTCAAATCTATAGTAATAAGTCAGCTGGGGCTTCCAGGTTTTCTACATTTCTTCATCTTTTATGTACTAAAAGCGACTCATTTGTCGATTCTCGTATACTGGCTCTTGGCAGTGAGATTGAAACTGATCTTGTAGGAATCTGAATCATGGAGAACACGGTGATGCAGTAGAAATTGAAAGCGATTCTTGGAGTGACGACAGCACGAGTGATAAATTGTCAAGATCTCTAAGCAACAACTCCAGCCGTACTTGGGATACCATTTCCGAGGATTCAAGCTTTGACAATGAAGGTTCTTTGCCTACAAAGAATAGGCTTGGCTATCTTTACCTACAATACTTTGAGATATCTTCACCTTGCTGGAGAATTCCACTGGTGGAGAAGGTGAGCATTATATGCTGTTATTTTGTACACTTCTGTTGACATTCTGCATTTTAGTAGGATCTCATGCAAGGAGGCTTCATGCTTTCTAGATTAGGTTTGCATTACACAACTTGAAGAATCATAATAATTGTTTTATTCACATTGGATAGCTAAGCATTGTACTTGGTCTATATAAGCATTTGTACGCGCAAACTTTTTTTATTTAAGCCCATGGCGGCAAGACTGAACACTATTAAGTTATAAAATAACTATTTATTTAATAATTAATTTTGTCAATAAACCTACATATAAAACTCTAAGAACTCAAATATTCAATGATGTCCAAAATAAGTCTGATAAGAAACTTAGAATTTCATAAGCTCCATTATTTATGCATCATTCTTGTTCCTTCCCCATTCTTTTTTCAAGGTAAAGCATTACGAAAATAGAAAATCACATTTATTTTCCTGTGCTGTTTATATGTTCGGTTACAGATAACTGAATTATCCAGAAATCATCCGGGACTGATGACGCTCAAGAATGTTGATCTTTCTCCAGCGAGTTGGATGGCTGTTGCTTGGTAATGCTGATTAATTGCATCTAATTACATCTTTTTCATAGTTATTTATGGCTGCTACTGAGGTATTAAATGACTCAAATGTATCACAACTTTTATCTTAAGGTACATATATGACTTCCTTTGAGTTGCTTTGACCACCTTGGCAATGTGGTCTATTCATTTTTTTTCCTTCTAATATCTGGAGAAGTTAAGATATTCAATGCCATTACCAAATAGAAGTTTTTATAGCAGACAGAAAGCATGTGAGAAATCTTGGATTGATGGTTCTTGGAATTAGTTAAGGACTTTAACCATAACAATAACATAAATCAGCACTTAAGAGTATTATCTCAGCAGAGCATCTACAACTATCTATTCCAACAAGTGGCTAAAAGTAGGAATCACCTTGTAATATAGCTAGTCCTTTGACGTCTCTTTAAAATCAACTAGTAATAAAGAGGTGCACTATCTAAACCCAAATATATCATCAACTTTCTTCCGGACTTAAAAATGAGTGTATATAATTACATTTCAATGTCTGCACCAATGTGTTCGTTAACTCCGATGACATTAGTGAATCTCCCTTTTCTAGAGGAAATGCGAGAGTGGGGAAAACATTTGGGGCCAACCATTTTATTTTCTCCCAAGGCAATGGTTGGTTAATTTTTCTGTTGGAGTCCACTGTCTTTTTTTCATTTTTCATTATGTTTTATGGAACCTGTGAGTTTGATGTATTCCCTTGTATAAATAAGGAAGCACTAATTATATTTCTTTCATTATTAATTAGGTACCCTATTTATCAAATTCCCTCTCGAAGAAATGAGAAGGACTTGTCAACATGTTTCCTCACTTATCATACATTATCATCTTCTTTCCAAGGTACTTGACTTTCTATAGTCTTTCATTTAGCTCTAAATTTTATTTTATTTTGTTAGGAAATTCTTATTGATAAATTAGAAACTTGAAAATCTTAATGATAATTCTTTCAGTTTGCTACTCTTATTGCTTTATGATTATTGTAAAAAATGACTTGAGAAAAGAGAATTTTCTGGGGGGTAGTTGGTAGCAGCACAGGTTTAGCTTCTTGCACTCCACATCTCTGCCTTTTGTAGCTTCCCTCAGTTTTAAATGTTGATTTAGACAGTAAAAGAACCTTTGTGGTTTGTCTAAATAAATGTGATTTATGGTTAGAGTTTTCAGGAATAGATAGTAGAAAGTAATTACCAGCTAATTCGAAAGGAATGCCTTTTCCTTAAGTTCTTGAGGGAATGGGAATTCTATTCTCTGACATAGGTGGACCATGCCAATCATCTCAGCATTCCACCTTTAGCATTATCACTACCACTAGCAATGCCATTGCACCACTATAGTACCATCAGAGCTTAACCATTACCACAACCAAAAGCAATTCATAACTACTCACTGCACCACTATTATTATCATCGCAGCCATAGTTGTCAAAAGTGCACCTGAGGCAAGAGGCGCACAAGGCGCAAGCCTTGGGTCCTTAGGATAAGAAAGGCAGGCGACATGTGTAAGCCGTGCGCCTAAGACTTAAGGCGAGGCACGCCTTTCTAATATCTTGGCATTTAAGTATTGTCACGACCCGATCTGTGGACCCGTGACCGGCGCTAGGGAATGGGTAGACGTAAAGCCACTAAAACTCGTAGCAAGCATGAATGTTCGCTATCTCAATCAAAGTATAATCCAAATTCTATCAATTATAACACTAATTCATAACTAACTTTTAACCACCTCGATACTTATATATTTAATTCATTCTGCCAGCATAAATAGACAATACCTGAATTAACATACCATTACAAAATTATAAGTTCTAAAATTAATATTGCGGAGAATCTAAAATTTTAAAAATCAAACATACCAATAAACAGTTACATTAAACCCGAAGATGAAGGAAGTCGGGCTGCTAGAAGAAATAACTGCGGAAAAATAACAAAAACACCTAAAAGATTGCTAATTAAAATTGTCATTCCCTAATAAATTCCTTTATAAAAATATTATTTACTATTTCTTTCGTAACTTTCAAATATAATATTTAATTCATATATTCATATTGAGAGAAAATTTGAGTGTCACCTATATATATATAAAGAATATAATTTATCCTCTATGAAACTCACTTAATTAATTTCTTAAAAATCAAATTAATTAGATATAATTAATTAAATCCCTTTTTTTTTTATGTAGCATTAAAATTCTATTTTAAATCACCCAAATTCAATTAATTAAATTAAATTAAATAAAAATTCATTACTCTAATCATATCCATTAAACTATAAGACTTCTAGTTTTATTATTATCATCATCAAAATTCTTATTAGTTATTAGTTATTATTATTATTATTATTATTATTATTATTATGATTATTAAAAGAAAAATTTCGGGTATTATAAATATTTTTTCTTAAACATGAAATAATTTCAGCCCTTCATCATAAGATTAATGCAGGTTATGTAGGCTTACCCATGCTTGATTATTTCTTAAAAAAATTAAAAACAAAGAAAGAAGATTAGGGCAAAACAAAGACAACATCAACAAAAAAGGAGGATGAAGAAAAAGACTATATGAAGCTTAGTGAGGATGAGTGATATGATGACTATATGGAGTGTTGGAGTAGGAATAAGACCATAATTATAGACTTATAGTAAATTAGTAATGGAACTATGGAAGATGCTTTAGGATTCCTATTTTTTTATTTTATGCTTTTTTTTGTTACGAGTCTTAGTTTTATTTTATTTTATTTTTTGCGTCTTACTTCAGTCAGGTGCACGCCTCACCTTGGGCCTTGCGCCTCAGGAACCAAGAGCCTTTATCGCCTTGGTGCGTTTTTCGCCTTTAACAACTATGATTGCAGCCAGAAATACCACTGTCTGCATTGCTATGTCTAAATAATAATATTATGTATCCTAACTTCACCTATTTTTGCCATTATTACTGCGCCATGTCTCTTAATAGAAGCTTTGACCACCTCGGTATACATCTTTGTTGATGTAGATGGCATCATTAATCTTCTGTTGCTACTGCAGTTGCCACAATGTCATCAATATGTTCATTCTATCTTTACCGTCAATAAATATTATAACCAGAACCTACCACCATCATTCTAATTACTGAAGCCATCAGTCTAACTTAAAAGGTTTTGGTCTACACAAACTTTTCTTTACTTGTTACTTGGACTGCTATTTGCAAATATCATTTGCTTATTTATTAAGAAGTTGACTTCGAAATTCCCAAGTTTAGGATAAGGGTATATAGGGACCCAACCCATCTGCAGTTATGTGGGGAACATGATACAGGTAGATAAGACCTTTGGCTCTCTCCCATTGGTGGACGACTAGGTTATGCCAGTGAGCTCAACACGGGAACATGACTCTAGATTGAATGGTTCTTTGGTATGCTATTGAAGCCTCTATAACCAAAAGGTCTAGAGCTTTTATCCTAGCCGCTCCCATGTATTAATTAAATTTCAGCATAAGGTAAAGATAGCCTATGCTTATTCATGCTTCAAACTCAACGGAGATTCATTTGTAGGGGTCTGCTGGAGATATTACAACTATTCTTTGGGCTGCACTCAACAATTTAAACTTTTAAATTGAATAGTTCTTTTTCTTGACAAAAGGAGAAAAATAGAGATTTAAGTATATCCTCCATAGCTTACAATAATAACTTGATATTTTTCTATGATGGATGCTGAAGGACAACTTGAGTCTTCGTTCAATTTACAAATGTCATTAAGGATGTTTATGAGAGAGTAGTGGCTGGGGCAAAGAATGTTAGATGCCACGTTGATGTATTTTTCATCATAATCAGCTTACACTGAGTATTTGCTGGGGTCTTTATCTTTCAAATTTCTCGGTGGATGAATTGAGCAAGGATATTCAAGACAATATAACAAAGTGATGATAAAGCTCTAATTAGATTTACTGATAAGGTCGATTGAGCGTAGTCTGCACAACAGGGTGTCTCTTCTAGTCCTTAATTCTTAAAGCAACCATACCGTTCCTATTTATCAGAGAGCTGCTTGCCTAAAAACTCTGTTTCAGAATCCCAATGCTCTTGGGCATTTAGTAATGCTAGGGTCAAAGAAAGAGATGTTCTAGGAAGCCAAGTTCTTTTTACTATAATTACTTTAGGCTCCAATAATCTGTTTTATAAGGGAGGAGAATGTTAAAGGGGGTATTTTTCACAAAAGTAAAGTGTGGTGGTTGACCAACTAGAATGGCAACCGAAATTGGGCCAGTCATAGCGCTAAATTTTATTTTCTGTAAACCGAAATTGGGCCAGTTGATGTTATTAAGTATCAGAACAGTCATTGAACAGTGAAAAAGACATCCGTGGATGACTATATTAAGTTAGATTAAAATAATCAGATGCTTGCAAGGAATAGAACTGAAATCTATAAGATGGGGACATTGATGGGAAGTTGTGGCTGGGTGACTGTTGCTGCTGCTGCTGATCTTGTTGCTGTTATTGTTGTTTTTCATGAGTCTCTTATACAATTTTTCTGTTCATTTGGTGAAAATTAAACATTTTATAAGACTTCATCATCATTCTAATTTATGATTTAATCTCAATTTGATGCATTTCACTATATACAATGGTTTTTAAGAAATTAAGTGGTGTTATGTTCTTTTTCCCTTTCCTTTGAATTTGACGTAGAAAGGGTTAAAACATTAAGTAAAAAGGAAAGCACTTTAAATTGAAACATGAGTCCCTTAAGGTTTAATTTTATATTTCCACATTTTCAGTTATGCTTTTTCCCTTCCCTTCTTTTTTTTTTTTTCTGAGAAAAATGTTTTAATTCTTATTAAGAAATTGTTCAATAATAAGGCTTTCTGCCACCCTTGAACCAAGGGGAAAGAATTTTGAATAATTCCTTATTATTTAATCAACATGTTGGGGCTTCTATTCAATCATCATGGTAAAGGTGGCCAAAACTGACTCATTTTAGTCTATGCATCCCTGAACCCACTAACACAATGTGTTGTGGAACATTAATTGTGCATCATCTATGTATTTTGAAAAGTTTGTTATTGCTGCTACCAGTGCTTATCCACTGTTCTTGGCTTGATTCTGCAGATTGTGGGAATGAACAGGACGAACCAAAAACAAAGGACAGTGGTGGAATTCTCCTTCATCCATTTGGGATGGCTACGTACAAGATGCAAGGAGATCTTTGGGTAAATCCAGAGACGTCTGACCATGAAAGAATAAACTGTCTTTGTAGTGCTGCAGATTCCTGGCTGAAGCAGCTCGACATCCACCACCATGATTATAACTTTTTTACCTATCACTCTACAATGTAAATTAGTGTGCACTCTTAACTTGTTTCTTCTCGTCTTTTCTGTAGTGGATCCAAGTTTCCTCTTTACAGTTCTGAGCACATTCAGAAACTGAGGCTCGATGTCTAACCTGGAGTTTATGTATATAGTATAGCCATGAGACAGATGAGGATATTTGTACCCGATCCTGAGGATTTAACCCTGTGTCTAGTGTCTAAGCAATGGCTTGGTCCGGATGTTTTTGTGAGAGGTTTTTTTTTTTTTCTATATCTTCCTTAGGGACTTCAGGGAAGAGGGGGAAAATAGTTTTTGTTTTTGTTTTTTCATGTACCTATTGCTTGGGTTCCCTAGTGTATCAGACGGAAATGACATGTCTCTTATTACTCTCAGTAGTAGGACCAGTGAATGGAATGTTTATTTTCAAGTCTAACATAAAATGCCCCTTGTCTCCTTGTTCAAAAGTTTGTAGCAAGTGCTTTTCTATAGCTACGGCTGATTAGATATGGCAAGAAAATTTCCCCCACAGGAATCTCCAACTATTTTGCAGAAGCAGGATGCCTTCTCTTTTATCTGACTTCCTTCTGGAGCTACCATCTTAAGAGATTGTGTCTTTTGATGCACGATCTTGAGGATGTGGTTAGCCCTCGTTTTCGTGCTTTCATTTGGGATTTGGCCTCTTTTGTAAAACACAAACTCACCCACACAAAAGGAAAAAAGATTAAATAGCTTTTAATAATTCTCAATTCTTTTAAACCTCACAAAAAGAAATACTAATAAAAAGGTAAATCAATTGCTTTCGATACTTCTCATAAACCACAAGTCCTATTGTTGAGATTTTATGGCAGGAATTTTTCACTCTCTCATCATTCCTCCTCTCAAACACTTTAGGACCTTCAGTTCCACAATTTTCTCTTTGAGGAAATATTAGAACATAATGTTATATTTTATTTATAGATTAATACACTAAATAGAATTCCTAAAATATTTCTACCGGGTGGGGATTTTGGCACGCCATCTTTTAATGTATTTAAAGTAGAAATATATATCATGAGTGAAATACAACATAAATAAGTGGAGTACAAATTCCAAATGAAGAGTTAGCATATGTGAATTAACTATAAGGTAATCATTTTTATGAGTTTTTATTTTAAGAACAATGTGAATTCTTGACTGAGTTTTAAAATTCAGTTTCTTCTTTTTTTATAAAGAAATTGCAGATAAAAACTATAGTATTTATTATTATTGGCTGCATATGATTAATAATTATCAGAATGAAATGGAAAGATATGTTCAAAAAATTGGACATCTTTACTGACAAAATATTTCATGTTAATGAGATCAAATAATTTGAAACCTTTTTGTGTGGACGAGTAACCAAGAAAACGGATTTGATACTTCTTGAATCAAGTTTATCTCAAAATGGTGAAAGATTAACAGCATAACAAAAATATCTAAAAAGTTTCAGATTAGAAAAATTTGATGGTTTATGATGAAAGGTTTCATAAGGAGATATCCAATTAAGAAATTTCATTGGAATTCTGTTGATGAGATAGGCAGCATGCAAAATATCGTCACCCTATAAATATTTTGGTAAATTTGCTTATAGTCTAAGGGCTCTTGTCACGGTAAGGAGGTGTTTATACTTCCTTTCCACAACACCTGTAATATTCGAAATTTTTCTTTTTAATAATAATAATAATAGTTAATAAAGATTGTGATGATGATAATAATAAAAATAAAAGTTTTAAAATTTAATATATGTGATTAGAGTAAAGAATCTTCATTTTAAATAGAATGATTTATAAGAGACCATTATTGAGAACCTTATTATCAATTTAAGTGCAAGATAAACATAAAAAGCATCTATTCAATTAATTTAACTAGTTTGAAGGCAAGTAACTAATTAAGTGATTTATATTAAGAATGAATTACATTCTTTTAGATGTCACAAACTATAATTTTTCATTATGAAAATATGAATTAAATATTATATTTGAAAGCTATAAAAAATATTTTTATAAAAGAACTTTTTTGGGGAATAGTAAATCTTAATTAGCAAAGGTATTGAATTAAATTGAAAGATAGTCAACAAATTGATTAATTAAGTTAATTTTATTTTAGAATTAAATTGAAGAGGAGGCTAAAAGTAGAATTAAATTAATATTGGGGCTTTAGTGAAAAATATACTGGTTAGTATTTTTGTAAATAAATAGTGTCAGTAGGGCATTATGGTAATATCAAATATAAAGCAAGGGTAAATAATTAATTCTCTATTTCTAATAATTTTAATTTGGCTCAAAATAAGTAGCAAGGGGCTTAATTGAAATACTAAAAAAAAGTTGAAGGGTTAAATAAGAATTTACAGAGGGAAATAGCTAGTAACTAAAGAATGTAGGGACTAAATTGCGATAAGAAAAAGAAAGAAAAGAAAGGGAAGGAGAAGAAGAAGACGGGGAAAGTTAGTTATGAAATAGTGTTATAGTAGGTAGAAATTGAATTATTCTTTGATTGAGTTAATGAATAGTTAGGCTTGCTACGGGTTTCGGTGGCCTTACGCCTACCCATTCCCTAGCGCCGGTCACGGTTTCACAGATCAGGTCGTGACAACACCATTCTTTTGTGATGTGTAGGGACACAAATGCTGATAAATAATACCATAGTCTTGAAAAAAAATATAGACTATTTGGTTTAAAAATTCTGTGCCATTAACAGTAGTATTGTATTGAGTATGAATAATTTTGAGAAACGTAAGTAACTTGTTTGGTGTTTGAGCTTTAGTGGATAGTAGGATAGTCTAAGTAACTCTTGTAGCATCATCTACAATAATTAAAAAAAAATGAGAATTATGTAAAAAGGTTGTTTTATAAGGTCCCCATAGATCAATGTGTAAAAGATCAAAGGAAAAGTTAGATTGAATAGTGGAATGAGGAAAAGGTAATCTATATTGTTTGGCTTCAATGCAAACAAGATAAGAAAGTTTATGGAAGGTTAAATTTTGTAAGCAAGGAATATGTGTAGTAACAGTAACACTGGGGTGGCCTAATGTTGTATACCATAAAGCAGTAGATAAATTTCTAATATTAATAGAAAAAGAATGGAAATTTTCAAACTTTCCTTTATTAATAGAATCTAAAACAGTAGTACAATTATTAGAATGAACAATTTTATCATTAACATGAAAAGAATTACATTTGAGGATTCTAAAACATTTAAAACTTTAGAATCAAATTTGTAAAGACCAGCAACTTGTTTTTCAGTGGTCAAGAATGCTTCAGTCTTCAAGTCCTGAAAGAAACAATAATTTTGTAAAAACATTACTTTTAAAAGGGTATTGGAAAGTAGCTTGTTGATTGATAACAAGTTATATTTAAAACTTGGAACAAAAAGGACATCCTATAAACATAGATGTTAACCAATATTAATATTTCTAGTATAACAAACTTATGTAACAGTCCCATCAGGTAGGCTAACTTGAGTTGGAACGACTAATTTGGTTGGGTTTGTTAAAATCTTAAAATCAAAAGTCATATGATCTGAAACCCCTATTTCTATAATCCAAACACCTTTGTTATTACTATCAAACTTATTTGGATTAAAGATAGGAATAGTACCTGCAAATGCAAAAGGTTCAGGTATGGTTCTCTCAATTGTACCAGCAAATTGCTTAGTTCTAGATTCAATATTAGCTTCATTGACATTCCTACCTTTGATAATGTTTAATATCCCTGCAAGAGCATTTTCAATTTGACCATAGTCATTATGTTTGTGCATTAACATATTGTTGCCCATAGGTTTTTTCTAGAGGAGTATCTATGTAATTTGAATCATCTTCTACTGATTCACCTAACACATTAGCAGTTAATCGTGTAGGCTATCCTCTCCCTCTATTTTGTGCATACTAATCAAGATATCCAATTAACTTGAAACATCCTTCTTTAGTGTGACCATCCATATGGCAATAATCACAATGTTCTTTCTTCTCCTTTCCATTCCTAATATCTAGTAATCCCTTTTTGTTATTCCAAATGCCTTGCATAGAATTTCAATTATTCCATCCAACTCTTCCATATCCAGGCTGTCTAGCTAACAATGTTGTACTTTCAATAGCATGATTCATCAAATTGCTTACTTGTCTTTGCTTTTCAATAGTTAAAATCATATAATAAGTCGTATTTTCATTAGATAAAGGACCCATTAACAAAATCTGATTCTTCACATCCTCATATTCTTCATTTAATCCCATGAGAAATTGAATCAACCTGTTTCTTAAATTTATTTCTGCTATATTCTTGGCAAGATCACAAGTACAAGTTCTAATGGCACCACAAATACATGTCAGTATTACAATCATAAAGGATAATTCATCCCACAACTTCTTAAGTTTAGTAAAAAACATAGAGATTTCATCATTTTCTTGAGAAATGAAAGCAATTTTCTGTTGGATCTGATATAAAGAAGGACCATTACTTTGACCAAATCTCTGCTTAAGATCATGCCACAGTTGTTTGGAAGATTCAACCTATGAAAAAGGCTCCTACCAGATCTTTAGAAATTGAGTTTAAAATCCATAAAATAACCATACAATCACATTTAATCCATTGTTCATAACTGTTCGACTTTTGCTTTGGCATTTTATATTTTCCTGTCACAAAATCTAACTTCGTCTTCGCTTCCAAAGCTATTCTCATTACTCTTCTCCAAGCAAAATAGTTTGTGCTAGTTAACAAAGTACCTACAAGATTCAAGTTTGGATGATTTAAAGATTGTAGAACTAAAGGATATCCATTGTAGATGATTTCTCTCTCAGCTCTTCTTTCAGTATTGTGATTGCTTTCTTCAATTCCAGAGTCTGCATTTAAGTTGTTTCTGTCCATTTTAAGTGTTTGATTTAAAAGAAATTGTTAATTGACTAGATGATTTGATTTCAAGAAAGTAAACCCTAGGATTTTGAGCTTTCCCACCCTGATACAATGTAAATTTCTGAAAGGAGAAAAGAGCTTTTGGAATTTTATAGTGTATTGAATTGATTCACAAAATGTTTTTGTTACAAAGAAGGAATAATTGTGCTACGAGTTATATACATGCAAAGGTACAAGCTATAAAAGCTATAACAAACTAAGTACAAGAAACTAAAGCTATAACTGACTAATTATGTTCAGCTAATCAAATAAATATATCTGTCAACACAAGGATATTGAATAATTCAAGATATAAGTTTTGGAATTGTTCTTATATTGAGATAAGTTTTGTTATTTCTTTTAAGGTGAAGGTAAGAAATTCTAGGTAGATTGAACAATATGTGACATTTGAATTTTTTTATGGATGTAGCTGTGCTCTCTTTAGATAGCATAATGATTGAGTGAATGAGAAGACATTGTTACTCCTAAATAAGTTAAGGCGCCTAAAAGATAATTTGAAGAGTTTGGACATTGAATTAAGCAATCAAAGAAAAATGGTTCACATAAGGGACCTAGAAAGGGAAAATGCTTGGACTTGAGAAGAAAGGGAATAATGGGAACAAAGACAGCAAAAGCTTTTAAAAAAGTAAGAGTCTCAATTTGGAAATTCCTAGAAATTATTAGGGTGAGAAATTAGGCAAAAACGAAGTCTTTCAATAATGTTTTCATTACTTTTTTTCAACTAGTAAAATGGTGTATTTTAAGCTCTAATGCAATTGGATTCTCTCTGAGTGAATAAAATAGCCATATATGAAAACTATGTCATATCTAGTACACTTTTTATTCAGTTTGGGTATATTTAATATAAAATAAAAAATAATGGACTAAATTAATAAATTTATAAGATGAGGATAGATTCACAAAAATATTAAAAATCATGGTAGACACATGGAATCACTTTCCTAAAGAAAATCGTAAGTTGCATATAATCCATGTAAAGGATGACTTGAAAATAAGTTGCTAAAAGCATTTTCAGTGCAATCTTTATATATGTTAAACTCTTTATTCTAAGGAGTCATACATTAAAATAGCACTCCAATGCACTATTTATTCTTTAAATATAAAATAAAGAGTCAATTTGACTCTCTATATATAGAAAACTACTCTATTCTATATTTAATAAATATATTACAAGTTTTTATGTATTTGATTTAATTAATATTTATAATTTTTATTTTTCTATTAATAAAAATTAAAAATAAAAAATTTAAAATTATTAATACTTATGAAAATAAAAATAAGATATAGAATAACATATAAAGAATCTATTAAACTTAAATAAAATAATTTAATTTTTATATATAAATATTTTTTAAAATATTTTTGATTATAAAAATTATATTATTTAAAATAAGCAGCTCTGAATATAATTTTTAGATTGACATGCTTGTGTGTAATAAATTAAAAAAAGTTTCATACACCATGCGTTTAGTTATCCCAAAAAGAATTAATAATAAAGAAGAGGGGTAATGGAGGATAACCACGTAACGGGCCATGGGTTGATATAGAGTGCAGCAACAGTTGGGTTGCGGTTCCTCATTAATACTCATTCCCAGCCACTGTAAACGCGTTAACTGCCCTTTTCTTCCAAATAGAATTTCAATTTCAAATGGTTAATTAAACAAACTTAAGATTCTTGTTCATTTTTCCAGTGGACAATTGCTTATGCAAACTTCTAAAGCAACATAAGAACAGGAATATTAAAATCATCCTTTCGCACCCACATAAATAATAATTAAATTAGTATTGCAAGTGATAATACTGGCATTGGCTCCGGCCTTTATTTTCTGATGATGATCTGATCACAGAGACTTGAGATTATCAATCGATTGAAATAAGGAAAGGAAGATGCTGATGATGCGGTGGTTACTTGTATTTGGTGGGGGATTTTTTGTTGGTTCAGTTGCCATTGTTGCCTTGGAAGCGTTACTACTTTATTTCTTCCTTAAGCGATTGAATCACAAGATTCGACAAGAAGATGGCGCCGCCGATTCTTCTCTTCAACATCTCGATTCCCAGCAGTCCCTTGATTTTGCTTTCGACAAGAAGGTCTCTTCTATTTCTACCCATTTCCTTAATTAACCAATCAAACAAAATATCATTTCTTTTCTTTAGTTTTATTTCAATTCCATTTAATTGAGCAGAATGGTTATTGGATTACTTCTTCTATTTTTACTGTTTTAGCTTATTAGGACTTGCATCTTTTACCATTTCATTGGGGCAACATTAAAAAACTATTTACACAAAAATTCTCTATCATACTTGCATGTGTGCTGCACAAATACATTCATGTTTACATCTCCATCTATTCACATTCTAGTTTTCATGCATGTATCTCTAGCGATTATGATTACAATTTTTTTTTTCTCACTAGCTGGTTTGCTTTTCTGATTCAGGGGGTTGTGTGGATTATAGAATCAGATAAAGTTCCCAAAAATGATAAAGTCTCAAAAGAGCCTAAGAAGAAAAAGGAGGTAATTGAGGTTAATCCTGTCAGGAAATATGCTAACATCAAGGATAGGATTCTTATATTGACAGACTCAGATGGTTCCCATGTGGCTATTCCGTTAAAGGGTTGCATAATAGAATCTGTTTCAGCTACAGATCTTCCCTCAAGAAAATGGTATGCAGCATTTACCTCATGCTTTCCATACTGCACAATTACATTCTGTCATTTATCATAAAGTCTTATCTTTCCGGGTTGCCTCCCAATCATATGTCTCAGCACTGTCATATGGATCATTGTTTTTGTTTGCATTGTTCTTTGGAAACACTTGCTTTAAAATCGTTCCTTATTGAGAATTGTGGAACTATACCTTTTCCTCTCTTTTTCATGGGCAGAAAGTAGAACCACCTTTTTTGTACTGCTAATAAGTTCCTTGATTATACAGCCATGGTGGAATAGGAATTTTACATCCATTCAAGGTAATCGAAATCTGTGTGCTACTTGTCTTTATCATATGAAGTTTCTTTATGACATTGCAGGGCCAAAAGATTTCCCATAAAAGTGGAAAGCAAGACTTCATTGATATATAATGCAAGTAAAAAAGTTTACATTTATCTTGAGACATCTTGGGAGAAGGAGTCATGGTGTAAAGCCCTCCGTCTAGCTTCATGCAATGAAAAAGAAAGACTTAACTGGTTCAACAAGATTAATGGAGAGTTTCACAGTTACTTGACATCCTTAAATACTGGATACCCTTCATTTATGAAGCCCTCAGCAGGGGTCAATGCTGAGCCGACAGATAGGGTGACTAAGCTTGATGGTTCTGCGTCAAAGGTTCGCCTGTTTTTGAAAAAGCTTGCAAGAAAGGCTTCAAAGGCCAGTATAGAGAACAGGGGAACTTTCTCACTTAGCCGTGATGAGAGAAAGATTAATGACAAGACTCGCTCATTCCAAGATCCTAATCTGAGCACTAGCTTAATAAAGACTGCACCAACAGCAAAGTCATATTTGTGTTCTGAGGAGGAAAGTATCTCAGCACTTGCTTCATCAACCATATCTCGCTCAGCAAGCCAAAGCCCTACTTCTGATGTGGATTCTGATGAAAAGTTTAGTATTGATGAAGGAACACTGTGTTGGAATTTGCTTATTTCTCGTTTTTTTTTCGATGCCAAAAGTAATGTCAGTATAAAGAGTTTAGTGCAATCACGGATTCAGGTCTGTTATCTCTTAATACAAAATTTAACTTCATTTATTTGTGTGCTTGAATTCCAGCTACCTTCTTGCAATAAGTTGGAGTGCTTAGATTGTAGCCTAGAATTGTAACGTGCAGCAATTCAGGGGGTTGGTCCATCAAATAAATTTCACAGACTCTTCAAGATACTTCAACATATAACTGCAGTAGAGCTGTAGGGTTTCCATATTTCTGCCAGCTTTCAAACTATTGTTTCTCAAACTGAAATTGCAAAAGTGATATACTTTCTTCAGGACTTGGTAGTTGGTGGTATTCAGCTATAGAATGTCTTTTTAAAAGCTTGTGAGAAAGATGTTGTAGTATGTATTTTATAAGCATAATGAACCAAATTTTCTGTGTCATTGAATGCTGTTGGTGTTCTTAAAACAAATATGCGTTCATCACTTTTTGGTTGTGTGTATTACATGCATACTTAGATACTGAGTTAAATTTATTTTTTCTATTTGTTTTGTCAGATACTGAGTCTCTTCTTTTCTTTTCTATTTGTTATTTTCTTCTTCCAAATTTGTGATAACAGAGAACATTGTCCAATATGAGGACACCTAATTACATTGGTGAAATTGTATGTACCGACCTAGCCCTTGGGAGTCTACCACCTTATATTCATGGCATTAGAGTTCTTCCTACAGATATGAACGAGGTATGGGCATGGGAAGTCGATGTTGAATATTCTGGCGGGTTGGTGCTAGATATTGAAACAAGACTGGAAGTTCAGAACCTTGAACAAGATATGGTGGATACAAACTCAGAATCAAGCTCTGGGGATGTCTCTTCAGACCTTTTGGAAGGTTTTGAATATTTCGGAAAACAGTTGAATCTTTCTGAAGGGGCTGCTGATGTGCCAGAGCGGAAGAATGAAGGGAATCTTAAACTGGGTGAGATTAAATCTGTACTGATCTGAAGTTTATATGCTCCTTATTTTGTATGCTTTCACACGAAGTAAGGAAATGCAATCATCACCATAGTCTGGTATAGTTTTAGCAATCCATTATAGGTTTCTGCGCTTGCAAAGTTTCTAATGCCATGTATGACCACTACTGTTCTGAAGTAAACAACCAATGAAATACTGCTTCAAATTCTGTATAAAATTGTTGTTACTGGAAGACTGAGAAGTATGGTAATTAGAGTTAGAATAACCATGCGTACACGAATATGGATGTTTATCTTAAAACTATTATTGGATCTTTCCTATGCATCCTGAAAAAAAATACTAAATGTGACAAATTCTACGCAAAGTCCTAGCTGTCATACATTGATTTTTGCTGCAACAATTTGATGTCTTGTTGTGACTGAACATCTTACATGATCCTTCTATAGTATTAGCATATGATGAAAGAGTAGTTATGCAACCCAGACCATTCCTGTTTATCCTAGTAAAGATGGCGTGTATGACTTGTATGCTTACCCAATTATAGTCTAATTCTGATGCAATTTTAAATTTCGAACAAAATGAAACATATACCTGCCATAATGAGAGACATGTTTCTAAAGTGGATAAGAAGAGTGAAAGATATACAATTAATTTTAATGGAAGGTGTAAATTGCTTTCCTTGAAACAATTTGAGAAACATTTGAATTAGCCAATTACTTTATCACTGGTTTTGGTCAGGAGCAACTAAACTTTATTATCAAGTAATTTAACAGAAAGTGACGATGACTGATGTCAATTATAATTGATCCTTTTGTGTTGCAGATGGGTTGAAAAACCCTACAAGTTATCTGCCAACATCAACTAATGTATCTAAGTGGAAGTCCATTCTTAATTCCGTTGCTAAACAGGTCTCACAGGTTTGTATGATACATTGCAAGGTTCTACTTTTGTTTACACATACGTGCACTCAGCCAGAAATAAATGTGTGCATAAAAAATTATTACCGAGAATTGTAGATGTGATTCAATGTGATGAAAATTTCTTTGCTAGATAGTTTGATCACAGAGTTTAATGGATCATTTATATGGATAAGTTTGTTTATTGGCATTTCTATATTATGATGATATACGTCTTTTAAAATTGATGAGCGTCTGAGTAAGATGATTATTGAGTGAGGCCTAGAAATGATGGCAAGAAATGGGTAATTGGAAGACAGGGAGTAAGGTGTTTTAAATGTGTTAAGAGTGGTCAGTTCTCATGTGCATGTTTGCTAGAGCTGTCAGTGGCCTTCACTACCTGATGTAAAATCATATAAAATATCCTCTTATATTTTATTTGGTGAAATGAGTAATTGGAGATGGGGAGGAAGGTGTTTTAAAATGTGTTAAAGAGTGGTAAGTTCTCATGTGCATGTTTGCTAGAGCTGTCAGTGGCCTTCACTACCCGATGTGAAATCATATTTTCTAGTATCCTCTTATATTGTATTTGGTGAGACCCAGTATTTTTTTCACAAGGAGTCGTATTTATTCTTCTTATGTCTATCAAGTTCTGTCTAAAAATCCACTTCATATAGATGTACTATGTTTTGTCGTGAACCTACTTAAAATTGGTTGTCATTTAACTATATCAATTTGATTTGATAATGAAAGAAAACAATAGCAAGAAAACTTTGAAATGGTTATGTTGCAAAAATTATTCGTGGAAGATTGGATTCCTAGTCTTTTTATGACTTTGTTATTAATTATGTTACCTGCATAGTCCTTAAAGTGAGTCTGCATAGATGAAGCAAATCCTTCGATTTTTAATTAACTAGTGAAGTTTCAACTTAGGTGCCCCTCTCTTTGTCAATAAGGGTAGCATCCCTTCGTGGAACTCTGCGGTTACATATAAAGCCTCCTCCTTCAGATCAGTTATGGTATGGTTTCACATCGATGCCTGATATAGAGTTTGACTTGGAGTCATCTGTTGGAGATCACAAGATCAGCAGTGCACACATTGCTTTGTTCTTGATCAATCGATTTAAGGTATGGAATTTCTAAATCACATCATTTCATATTCTGATCTGCTCATTTTTCTTTTATTGCTCAAGTAAAAATATTGAAAGAGAGTTCTATGTGTAGCAATTTCATGTTTTACCATGTTGCATGACTTTTTCTGAGCATACAACTCTAGATTATTATCGCATCCTCCTTCCCTTCACAAATTATTGCAGAACGATTTTTTGACATGACCATCAAATTCCTTTCTCTTTATGCGTGCAAATGGAACCATAATCTAGTTAGAACTCTTAAGTCACTTGTGTGAATAACAATTAACATGTACATGACAATAGCTCTGTCTGCCTCTTCTCTCTTCTCATTTTGAGTTGCAATAGCAGAGACAGTGTTGTTGTCTGGGAAAGCAAAAGAAATTGACTGTAAGTGCCTGTTTAGTTTAGCTTTTGGTGGGTAGCTGTAGGCTGTTGGACAGTTGACAGCTATAATTAGGTGTTCTATAACAACTAATTAAAAGCAGCAATTGGAAATTTCCAGCTGCTGGGATTTAGATTCTATCCAGAATGCTGGCTTTTCATCAAAAGCTAGAAATTCCAGCTTTTGAAAAACCAAACACCCAGCTTTTTATGTATTTCTTACCCAAAATATGCTTCATATTTTGCCAACCAATAATTAAAAACACCTGAAATTACAAGATTTATAATATTGAATTTGAATGATATCTTTTCATATGGATTGGGAATTCATACTTTTCTTGTTATAAGAGCCATCATGGAAGAGCTCTATAGCATATTGGTTGCTAGTCAAATTGAAATCATCTGAATGGGGCTTTGTGTTTTGGCATACCCTGTTTATTGGCATTAAGGAAGAGTTCTACTTAATGGAACAAACTCAATACAATATGAGTTATATGGCAATTCCTCAAGTACGTAGATTAAGTTTTTCCGTGTCCTTGTTCAAGAAGAAATTTCCATGGATAAGCATGCTAGTCCTGCTCGCCTACAACTACCAGCATAAGCAGCTTAAGAAGAAACACTGTCAACCTTCAAATCAGAAGCATTACGAAATGCATGAGATGAACCGTTGTTATCTTCTGTCCATAAGATGCTAGTTGGTTACCTTTTATGCTTTTCATCCATTATCCTTGAGGACAAGGATACATTTGGAGGGAGGGTAATGTCACCACTCAAGGTTAATAGGCTGCTGATTTAGTGATTATTGACAACTGGATTAGTTAATAGATGGTTGTGCTATTAGTAGTTTGTCAGGAGTTAGTTTGCATTCTGTTACATGTCTAACTAAACAGTAGTGAATAAACCATCTTCCAGGAATTCTCTGTAAACTTTTCTCTCTTCCTTTCCTATTCTCTTCTTTTTCCCTTTGCTTTCATTTTCTCACCTTGCAATCACAAGTCATGTCTCATCTTGGGTCATAACAAAATGTAAGTTTCCTTGTTAGTCATGTTATAATTTAATTGTAAATTCAATAACTGCATTACCAAATGCTCTATAATCAATTACAAACCACTGATCGTTAGAAGTTGGCCATTGAGCATTAGTCTCTGGCTGTTTTCTCTGAACTTTAGGCCCTAAACAAACCTTCGTTCTGATAGTCCTTTCTGAGATTATATATATGATATGATCTCCGACTAGAAGAATATAATTTGTAAAAATATTCTTGAAAATAGATTAGGGTGATTGGTTATGCTAACCCTGTGTTTGGCAAACAGAAAATAACAAGAGGGTAATAAGGTTGGATTCTGATTTTCTCCTGTTTGGATACGAGGAAAATAAGAAGGGAAAGGAAAAGAATTCCTATGTCCTGGCCTATCATTTGTAATCTCTTTTAAAAGGAGGGGAAAAGTAAACAGTGACTCGGAATGTTCTTAAAACTACCTATATGCCTCATTGTCTGAGCGTTGTGTGAATCATCTTTCTTCTGCAACTTTTTATACATTTTGAGCATTTTTTTTAATCTACTTTTTTCAAGAAGGAAACAACTTTATTTTTCTTTATCTAAACAACACTAGGAAAAGAATTTTTAACATCTATATTTCATCCATTTATTTTATTTCCTTTACTGAAGCATAGTACAAGTGACTTCCCCTGATTATGCTGTTTCACATATGCAGGCTGCCATCAGAGAAACTATGGTGCTTCCAAACTGTGAAAGCTTATGCATTCCCTGGATGTTGGCAGAAAAAAATGACTGGGCCCCTCGGACGGTTGCTCCTTTTATGTGGCTTAACCGAGAAGCCAGTTGCGATCAGGCCACTTCAAATGAAACTCTTGGCTCTCAACTTGATGAAGCAAAAACAAAGGAGGAGGCCTATAGAAGAGCCTCCAGTAATGATTCAGAAAGCAAGAATTTAAAAGTACAGAACATTGAATGCACCCAACAATCAATTTCTGATTCTTCTGATACCTTAGAGAGCTCATTGAGCTCCACCAAGCCATCGATACAAAACAGCAAATCTTTGCAAGAACTAACAAGTCCTTTGTTAACAAGCTATGAACCACAAGAAACTTGCGAACAAAGCAGGGGTTGTACCTCAGAGTGTCAATCACCATCTAGGTCTCTGATACATGCAGAAAAACATAATCATGCTGCCGAAGAAGATGATTCAAGACCAAAGAGAATGGGAAGAAGAGCAAGGATGCTAGATTTAGGGAAGAAGATGGGGGAGAAACTCGAGGAGAAGAGACGGCATATTGAAGAAAAAGGCAGGAATATTGTTGAGAAGATGAGAGGACCATGAAACTGCCAGAACAAAAATATAGTACTTTGTAGTGAAAGCTATTGATAGATAGAGGAAATGTGCCTATCAATCTGCATAGATGAATATGTATAATATCTTAGATGCTAAAATTCCATTTGATATATAATTCTTTCTCTAGCTTGCTCCATAGTTGTTTGGCAGAACTAAGATCTAATGCTTATAGATCTGACAGGATTTCAGCTTTACTATAATTTAGTCAACATGTGAAAATAGGAATATACTAGATCAATTGTAAGTCTTATCTTACTAGTAAACAGGAGAAAATTGTTATGATCAACATTGTGGGTAGCAGTAGTGGCTAATCAACACTGGAAGTCAAATATGTGGATTTTGTAAATGTATTATTATCGAGATAAGCTGTAATAGTTCTTAATTAGTGTGTAGTAATTATTCTTTAATTTAAGATACACAATTAAGATAATATACTATTTCTTAAAATGCATAGTAATTATTTTTAATTTATCATGAAATAAATATTTTATTAAATTAAAAAGAAGAAAGTATAAATATTTTTAATTTTTTGAAATTAATAAAATTTTATAGTGAAATTCTAATCTTTACTTTTAGAATAGCATGTAAAAATATTTTTAATAATACATATAATTTAGTTAAATAAAATTAATTATAAAACTTGTAATTATTATAAAATAATTCTATCAATTTATATTATTGTAAATAATATTATAAAATAAAATATATTTAAAGTTAAATTATTTTTTCAATTGTTATTTAACATACTAACAACGATGGCTAATAAAATTTAAAAAAATTATATAATTATAAGGTTGTTTTTGAAATTCTTTTTTACGGCACTTTCTTCTTTTATGTAATAATACTCTGTCATTATTTCATTTTTACCTTATTTATGTTTTTTTTTTTCTATCATTTTCTACCCTTTTTCTATTTTCTTCAAATATATTATTTTTGCTCTTTCTTCAATTTTTTTCTTTCTAAACTAGTTTTTTTTTTGCAGTACGTGGATTGAGGTGGTGATGGTGTCGTCTCCTGTAGAGGTAGTTGGTAATTTATGGGACGTTTCCTTCATTTTTCTTTTCCTTTTGTGGGGTGTTTGACTTATCATTTGCCATAACAGTTTTTCGTGGTAGAAGAGTTCCATGAACATCAGAAAAACTTCAAGGTTATTACCAATGAACAGTTCACTATCTGGCTCATCTTTCTTTATGGGAAGGTTGATGATTGATAATGCACATAAACTGTTTAGTGAAATGCTCGACTTAAAGTGTAAACTCACTTTTTGTTCCTTTGGTGCTTTATTATCTGCTTGCATTGGAGGTGTTGTCAAGGGTTGTTTTCAGTTTATCAGCTCCACTTACCTAACTCTGGAAGGTTGCTGCAGATTGCAAAACTTCTTCAGTATCAGTTTTACTGAGATAATAATATTTATGAACTAATAATGGGGATGAAAATTTTAATCGTTAGTTGTCATAAGAAGCTTCATTATTATGCTTACAAATAATAATCACTAGGAAGCAAGGTCCAACAACGAAATTTGTTTTCTTTTCTGTGACCATGTTTCCTTTATTTTGTAAGTTGTGTCCTAAAAAAGCAATGGATGTCAATCTAAGTTTATATATATATATATATATATATCAAATGACATGTTTACAGTGTTGTGTAATTGTGCCTTCCTAGAAGGTTGCAACTCTCATGACATGGTTATTTAGTAATAAGTTACATATTTTCCTTTGCTCTACCTTCTCTCTTTGAGCTGAGTATTAATAAAGTATATGATGCTTCTTCCAGGTACCCAACATAGAGACTAGCTTGGTCAGTCGAAACAAAAGAAAATTCGAGTTACGGGTTATTTGTTTATAAGAATTGTCAACTTCAGGATCTTATTTAGGAGTTTTGAGTTCTATAAAAATTATCAGCTTTCAATTGTTCAGTTGTTTCTTACTTTCAAGGTTTTCCAAAAATAGAAGTTACAGCACGAAGTAAAATTACAGTACCTTTTTGCTCTCGTCCAATGTCAACTTCTATTTTACTGGATATGTTGCTTAGAACTATCGAAGGACCAGTCCCGTTGGAGCATTGCTTCTTTTGGGTGTTCTTAATTCATCTTTATAAATAAAATTTGACTAGATTGTTATATTTTAATCAAGAATTATTAAGCTTAAATTAATTTTAGTTAAAAGATGTATGGAAAGACAACATTTAAAATCTAAGAAAAGGACAGACAAATTATATACTAGTTATGTACTAGATATATATTAAATATATACTACTGAAATATATAAAAGTGATACTAATAATACGGAGTAGATACTAAAAGATAATTTTAGATATCAATTTCAGATATTAATAATATAGTAAATGTATACTAAATAGATATTAAATATAATTTTAGAGATCAGTTTCAGACACTAATGATATACCTAATATATACAAAACATATAATGAAATACATGAAATGGTACTAAAAAATAGTTTTAGATACAAACCCTGAATACTAATCATGTACATCAAATATTATCCAACAGATACTATATATATATATTACACATATACTAACAACTCAATACCATAAAAGTTATGAGAAACTTATGTCAAATTGCTAATAAGATATACTAAAAAGAATATATCTAACATATACTACCGTGTTTTTTAAATAAAATTTCATTTTACATTATTTTTTTTTAAAAAAATTGATAGTAAAAATGATATTTTAAACATTTTAAAGGTATTTCTAAAAAGATTTCAGTAAAATTTTTTTAACTGTTTAATTAGTAGTTATCGGATATCACCCATCGAATACCAATTATCAGCTATCAGCTATCAGCTGTATTAATAAGTTGAACTAAATATAAATCCATAAAATTTATTTAAATTAGAATCTTATCAATCCTTCAATTTGATTGGTTGAGATTTATAAGGTTTTGAAAGTTGTTAAAAACCTTTAAAAAAGATCTTACCTTCGGAATAGTATTTTCTTCCCAAATAAGGATTGGAGGGTGCAAAATTTTGTAAAACTCTAAAAGACTTCCATTCAAAAGAGGCTGTAAGGATACGGAAGAAACTGTGGTTTTATTTCTTTTAAATTTGAAATGGTTGGCCAACATCACATCATAATGGTGCTTCTCATTTCAGAGGTGTTAAGACATACATTTTACAAGCATGGGAGTCCAAATCAGCAGATATGTGGCCTTTAACTGACGACTGAGTTGAGTGCTGCATGCAATGCACAAATTCATATAATTAGTTATTAGCTAAAACATTGAAGAAATAAATAGAAGATTAGGATGTCTAATCAACTAATCAATACTATGACTCACCGCCCATAAGTCTCGAGCATGGACCATAGTTGTTGAGTTGTTGAGACCAATGTCAGACCAGTACGCAGTTACCGTAGCTCTTGAAGACCCTCTATTCCATAGCACAATTGCTACCTTCCTATTACTCAGAGGACCAGCCCAAACCTCTAGGTCCCCATCGTTTTTAACCTTTTTCCCTTGAACTCCAAGTTTATCTGCATGTCCACAACAATATCATCAATCTCGTGCTGAAATGACAGGTAATTCTATGTATATAATATATGTCTGCTAATTGCTCTACCTTGATTAACTGCAATCACTTCCTTGTTGCTCAAGATTTCGTATGTTTCGTTGCTCATTGATCGAATATCACAACCAATTAAAAGAGGAGCCTATATATATATACACATCCGAAGATAATTAAGCATTTTTGCATCTGTATATAATATAGATTGAAATGTTGAAAGAATTCTATGTACTTTGGCTAATGCCCATATGCTGAAATGCGAGCGATACTCCTCAGTTGTCATGCCTCCGTTTCCAACTTCAAGCATGTCAGGATCTGTTCCCAAGTACATAGTTATAATCTAAGATTCCAAACTACCAGTTGTTATATCATTTTTCCTGATGCTGATCTTTGTACAAGAATCATAATCTGAATACCATAATAAAATATTATTACATACCGTTCCAACCTCCAGGTCTGGCATAGGATGCCCATTTATCATTTTCACCTGCTCGGGATATCATGCTGCTTGAAATTAACATAATTATTAGTTTCTTTAATTGTTTTTTCGTACAAAAGATAGTACATGCAATATCAAAATCACGATGGATGGATGGTATACTAATTAAACTTGATTTGGTATAAAATTCACCTCTCCCAGTTATCAGAAATGTCCCCCGTTGTTCTCCAACTATTTCCAATACTTGGAGCCCAAGTTGCAGGGTCTTCCTGTCCCCTAAAGCAGAAACTCTATCTTCTTAGTAGTTTTTCAAAAAATTAAAATGTAGACGAAAAGTTTCGCTGCTTAGTACCATTCGCACAGAGAAAAGAAGATGGGCCGCCCGGAGTTTAATAATGCCTTGCTCATAATTGGATACCTATTTAGGGAACATAAATTATTATGTATATATTATGCATAATAATATTAAGAAGAGAAAATTAATACCTCAGTTTTGGGCTGGTACCATCATTATTACAATTATCATACTTCAAATAATCGATCCCCTGCATTTTGTATTAATAATTAGAGATCAAAGCTAGCTTGGAGAAAGACCTCTTTTCCGAAATTAAAAGAGAGCTGGGATTACTAATTATCTGAAGTGGTGATATATGTGAAACAATTACCCAAGAAGCAAAGGTTTTTGCATCTTGTTCCTCGTAGCCGAAAGATCCGGGCATTGTTCGACTGCATGTCTGAGTCCTTCGGATGGCATGCGTTAAGACATGAAATATGTGAGAAGAATAATATGCTTACTGGACGTAAACTATAGAGAAAAATTGATGATATGATTAATACCCAGCATCAGAGTAAATTCCTAGTTTTAAGCCTTTGCCATGAATGTAATCTGCCAATGCCTTAATTCCAGAAGGAAATGTTGAAACTTTAGGTACCAAGTTTCCCTGTCAACATTATTCCCATTAACTGCTGATTAGTACTATTTGAAACCAAAAGAGTAGTAGTATAAGTTAGCTGATCAACCACTGGTAATTACCTGAGAGTCCCTCTGCAGTTCAGCCCAGCAATCATCTGATCAAGATGATAAACCATTGATTAGCTATTGGTATGAATCAAATCATACAAAGGAAAATATGAATATAAAAACCCTCCTCTTCATTAGGGCGTTTACCCACCCAAGTTTATGTACTGATATCCTAGCGCAGCAAGTCCTGATGACACCATCGCATCCGCTGCATGCGCGCCATCAACAATAAATTAATTCACTTTAGTATAAAATAGAAGAAAACAATCCAATTAGTTTCTCTAATTAATGAGAAATGAGAACTAAGTAATAATCTTATTACCTGTTTCCCTAATCAATGTCTCTTCAATATTACATTGAAAGTGGTTCCAACTATTCCATCTGATAGACATGGACCCAATTATTGAACATTAAACACACCAGCTAGCAAGCTTATCGCAGCAGTACTGAGAACTAAGGAATAAGCAAAAAGCTAACAGGATATGCCATTTAGTTTAGACAAAATAAAAGATTTAGAGGAAAATATATATATATATATAAAACAATAAAAGAGAAGACATACCCCATGGGTGGTGTAAGACCGAGTCCATTCCCCAACAGATTCCTCCGAATCTCCATGAATGGACGGGCAGCAGCAGTAGCCATATTAGCATCCAAGACAAAGAGTAAGACGAAGAAGAAAATACACTCCCAAACCCAAACTCTACTCTGCCTCCGTATCGGAGATGATGAAGGAGCCATATGCATTTAGTTATAATAATAATACCTCTCGACGATGATGTTATATTAGAAAAGGAAAAAAAGAGAAGAGAAAAAGAAACGTTTTTGTCTGGTGGAGGAGTTATATAATATAGACATGGAAAAGCATAAGCAGTTGCCTCTGTGTACGTAATGAATGCATAATTTACAGACAGCAGATTGACGGGATTTTCAACATCCATCCATCTCCCAGCTATGCTACAGCTATACAGACCCCAAACTATTGCTTCATATCATAGATAATAATGTCCCATCCTATAATGTACTGATGAGTTAACTCATCTCTCTGTCTCTTTTCTCTCTGTCTCTCTCTCACATGCATTTACAAAATAAAGAAATTAAATAAATTTTAGTCTGTTTGTCATCTTAACCATTTGGTTGATTGTTAATTTATATATATATGATTTGCATATATATACATACAAACACAAACACAACCCACAAAAGACTGTCTTTTATTTATATCACAGTTTCGTGTTTACGTACCTAATATATATATATATATATATATATAAAATCATCACCAACCATTTTGATGGGGTTAATTAAGGGTATACTTCAACTTTCAATTTTCTATATAATAATAAATACATTTAATCTCTAAACTCCATGCATTAGCTTCGAATGTGATTAAAAATTATTTATATCAAACTTAAGGGAGTTAGTGAAATTGATTTTGACATTTAACAAAAAGTTTTCTTCAATCAATAGAGTATAAGTTTAATTCAGCCCTACCTAGCTCATTACCATCAGATACAAACCCTTTTTTTTTTCTTTCTCTTTGGAACTTTGTAGTTGTAATAATTTGATAACTTTAAACTATTAGTAACACTTGGGAGTAATGCCGAGGCTGTCTTCAATGTTTTAACTGAATTAGATATCTACTAGACAAAGGTTTTTCTTCTTGTTTTTATCTTCCATATTATAAATTTGCAGAGATCCATTTGATGACAGGTTAACTTTTGCAAAATATAGACAAAGTAGATCCAATGAAAGTCTCACAAGAGGTAATCAAGTTTTTACCTAAGCAAAAGTGATTAATCCTCTCGTGTATGCAAAAGTAAAAGTCATTTAATTTAATTAGGAAACTTAATTATTATATAAACCCAATTGAAATCCATTATTACAATACATGACCAAAAGATTTAAATCAGTAGGAAAAATGTGGTTCTGATCATTCTCAATCAAACACAAAATAAATCCTAAGCGGGCAGCAAATTCATATTGAAGCTTATTATTATGACTTAGACTTCACTCGAAAGCATTCTCCATACGCCACTGACACCCGTGACATTTATAAAATTAGCTTTCCTTTTGTATATTTCTTTCTAATATTTTATATTTATTGTTTTGCTATTTTGTTAATAAATTAACTCCATAACATTGATTTGCGTCTTTCTTTTTCTCTCTTTTTTCTTCTTCTTTCAAGTAATGTTCATGTGTAAATGAATATTGTTTTTTGTTTTTAAAATTGCAAAGAAGAAAAAGAAAATAGAACCAAAAGAAACTTAAATTTGTGCAATTGGAAATGGCAGGTAGCGCTATCAGGAAAGGAATGTTTTTGGGCCAGGAACGCGAATGGGGCTTTATCCGCATAGGCTAACTCTCGAACTGTGCAGAGTCCATAATCGGTTCTCTCTTGACAATGATTGAAAGAGAAATTTCATGTAGTCAGTAACTGAGTTAATTGGGCTTCTTTATCGATTGAACTAGTCTGCAGTTGCATTCTTTCTAGTAAATGTTTCTTCAACTGAGAGTGATTCCCTTTTGCCTGAGTTTATCTCCCCAGCCTTCAAATTATGTTCCCAAACGAATTATAGCATTCAGAAAATACACGAGAGAAAGGCCTCAAATATCACGGTCACGGTCTTCATTTGGAGATGGCGTTAGTGTTTTTGTGGTTTCTGATTTGCATACTGATTATCCTGAGAACATGACATGGGTCAAGTCCTTGTCATCAAAGAGGCACAACAAGAAAGATGTTCTTTTGGTTGCTGGTGATGTAGCTGAGACCTGCAGCAACTTTTTCTTCACCATGTCCCTTTTGAAGGATACATTTCAACATGTCTTCTACGTACCAGGAAACCATGATCTTTGGTGTCGCTGGGACCAAGACCGTTGTGTATGATTGATTTTCTGCTAAATTCTTCCTTTTTATGCATACAGCCTATGTATTTGTTCCAGAACAGCAACCACTCAACTGAAACCCCTGTGTGTAAAAATTTTCAGCTTGATTCTCTTGAAAAGCTGAATAAATTGCTCGATGCATGCAGAATACTTGGAGTTGAGACCACACCCATGATTTTAGATGGCTTAGGAATCATACCTCTCTTTTCTTGGTATCATGAGGTAATTGTTCCACAATTCTCAATTTTTCTTCTTATGCTTGCGAATATTGCATTGGCATACTTGTTTTACAGAGTTTTGATAGAGAGGAGGACATCACTGGCATCCGAATACCGTCCTTGGAAATGGTGATTCACTTTCTTCTCTCCTCGTAAGGGTTGATTCTAATCAGATTATAGTTAAGGTCTTAGGGATTTGGTTTTGCTTTCATTGTGGTGCTTAGAGATAAAACCTGTGATGTTCTCTTTGTTCTTTTTTGTTTTCTAGTTATAACTTAAGTTGCTCGTGGCTTTGGCAAGCCTACTAATTTCATTGGAAGCTGAATTATAAGTTTAGATCTCTTAAAAGAATTATATGAAGCATAATCAAAGTTTAGAACGGCCACCTTTTGAATCTTCTGCCTAAAAGACAGCTGCTTCTTTTCTTTTCTTTCTTCTTCTTCTTCTTCTTTATTTTTTTTTTCTTATCATTGCCGAATGTATTAGGACTACGGATTTCTGAATGCTAGAGAGTAATGTTTTGGACTTCCAAGTTGTAGAAACGTGTTCTGCTTAAAACTTGAACAAGTCATTAGTATACTTCAATAATCTGGTGATTAATCCCATTAAGGTGTATACATCTGTGATATGGCTCACAAATTCTAGGTATGCAAGGACTTTCATGCATGCAAATGGCCAGGAGACCTTTCAAGCAGAGACACTTCCCTTGCTTTGTACTTTGATGCAATTAATGAAGAAAATGGAGATAAAATCAAGGTCATCCAGAGGACTTGTAGCCAAATAATTACATTTTCACATTTTGTTCCTAGGTCAGCTACTCTATAACTGCTTTGGCAGAGATCTTACTTATTGAATTCGAAATTACTCTATTCTTACTTGAGATGCTGAAATTCATGATTTGATGATTTCACCTTTTCTAAGTTTTCTTCCATCTGCTGGCTAATTATGTTTGTAAACAGTCGTTGTCTGTGATTACAAACCTTCTTTTTTGCTTGTGCAATTCATTTTGTTTTTCTTATCATAATTGTATCATTTCCATGCCTGATCCATTTTCTATTTTTTGATTTCCTCTATCCTCAAATTTCTAGTTTCAAATTTTCTTTTCATGCTAGCCACCTAAAATAAATGAACTCCAGTTGGTCAAATTCCCTTGTCTTGGCAACTTCTTTTTGTTGTGTTGTATAGGCACATTCTCATTCATAAAAAATCTCTGTTGAATTGAAACACATTCTCTTTGATAAATTTTCCTTAGCAAGTAGTAATCAATGTGTAATTCTTGGAAATGTATGTGAGCCAACACATAGCACTCTGACTTGCTGCACCAAAAAGCTGAACTCACATCATAGGTTTTTTTTTTTTGTTTTTTTTTTTTCTTTTCTTTATTTTTGAACTGATTCAGAATCTAAAGGGTATCTGAAAATAAAGCAATCTAGTTCGTATGATTGATATCTCCATCTGATTGTTTCCAGTTTTAAAAAGAAAAAAATGCTTTTCTTTGAACTTTTGAGCTAAATAGAAATACTTCTGATATTGGGTGGAGGGTATATGGGGTCGGTTTGAGGTGCAATAATTCGCAGTTCATCTTTTCACTTTGGAGTAAAATTCATTGGGATTTGAATGTTCTTGAACTTAATAGGAAACTCGCAGATATTGACGTGTGTACTCTTTGACTTTCTCTAGAGCTGCTTACATATTTGGGCTGTTAGCTCATTAAAAGAATATTCAAAAGGCTACAGTGATTTATTTTTAAATGGGATGATTCGTGCGTGCTGAGATGCTGCAATAAGCAGATGTGTTATATGTCTGATGCCTCGGAATCATAGTGAATGGTTCCCAATAGTTCCAGATGGATTTATGTTATCACCCATTTCTATATTTCTTCTTTATCATCACTCAAATCTTTTCTTATGCCAATATTCAATTATAGCCCAATCCATCTACTGGAACCTTTCTTTAGTTAGAATTTTATTAGCAGTGGCATAACTAGTCATGAGAGCTCTTTAAGTGTGCTCCATGTGGTTTATGTTGGTTGTCATATTATAAAAACTCCACTTTCTGAAAGAGCATTATGTTAATTAATCAAAATTGAGTTCCAGAAATTGTTTTGAATCCGATGTTGGCATTGGAACCCGATAGCATTAGTGTATTAAAACAATGTTGAGAAATTAACTGCCCCTCATTAATTTTGTGCTTACCATCCATTGAATTTATTGATTCTTCATGGTCCCTTTTTATCCCAGGCAAGAGCTATGTCCAGAGAAGAGGATGCTATTCTATCCAAACCTACCTAAAATAATTGGTTCTGATTGTCTTGAGGATCGCATAAGATTAATACATGGAACTACAGCAAATGCATCTATGTGCCATGTGTTTGGCCATACTCATTTTTGTTGGGATGCAATGCTTGATGGTGTCAGGTAATTACATCACCTTAGTGCTACCATTCTAAATATCACCTTGTTTACATGGAGATAGCATATAAGATGAACTTCTTGTCGTGCTAGTAATCTTAAAATATCATGGGAGGCATGTAAAAAAGAAGAAAACTGTTCAAGCTCAGCTTGTTAGTATGCTCTTTCAAGCTCATTTGTTGATTGCATGAATAATATTTGATATGCAAACTTGGACGTTATTACTTGACAAAAAAAAACTGAAAGTTTCCAAACTTCTTTGTAATATTCTTGAAGAACAAAAAAATGAATATTTTTTAAAAGTACTAAATTCTCTGTTTGTATGAATAAAGGGCTGAATGAATTCTTAATAAATTAACATTGTCTGTAATACTATTTTTGAGATTTAAAATAAAGGGTCACAACTAAGTAAATTATCATGTTACGTTATATAGTCTTACCCAACCAATTAGACTTCTGAAAATGGTCATGTTTATTTTAGAAGTAAAGCCACAAAAATATAGTAGTTAACTTTCGCCGCCTAATTATAGCCCCATGCAGGGGATACTTAAGTATAGGACCCAACACAAACCAATGAAACCTAAAACTGTAGTTCTTATGTACTATGTGAAGATCTACTGTCTTTATGAGGACAAAAATGTCTTCTGCTTGAAGAAAGTACAGAACAAAGATGAGTCTTAGACTATTGCTATATTCTACCTTAAAATTGGAAATATAGGTAGAAGAGAAAAGGGTCAAAAGGGAAGAGGAGAGGGAGAGAAGAGAAGATGCATTCTCTTCTATGGGACTGATTCTTTTCTAAAAATTGAGAAATGGTACTTGGGAAATTCTAAGAAAGAGAATTTATACTATTCTTGGGAAGATTAGTGTCTCACCAATTGATGATTAATTGGTGTGGAGAATACTAGGGTGTCAAAAGGTGTTAATTGAATTTTGAGGGAATTGGAGGCCAACAACCCAGTGCTGGAATTGATGCCGATGTAGAGTTGGTGTCATTAGCAAAGTTGGCAGGTGATGATTTCGCTATCCAGGAAGAGTTAAAGTCTTCCAATGTCTTTTTCAAGGGATACTTAGTATCTATTATCTATCGAGTCCTAGACTCCTATGTATGTCTGAAGTCGTTTTTGTCATTGTTTTTGTGCAAGCCTTGTCTTGTATATAGGCTTGGGTACTTTATAAAAGTTTCCTGTAGGCCTTTTTGGACAGTGTTTAATATGTGGATGATCGTCTTCTATGCACTGGATGAGGTACATGTAGGGTCCTTAAAGCATCCCCAATGGTGCTCTTTATTTTAAAGAGCATAATTTCTATAATAAAGAACATCTTAGGGAATATTCACATATAAAGAGTAAAACATTTTATTTAACTCCAATAGACTCTCTATATTTAATTCAATATCTTGCTTTATTTATACAAGCATTAATAGTTTTAATTTCTCTTTAATTTTGTTTTTAATTCTTACCAATAGAAAAATAAGAATTACAAATATCAATTAAATCAAATGCATAGAAACTTGTAATGCATTTATTAAATATAGAGTATAGAGTGAAGTTTGACTCTCCATATATAGAGAGTCAAATTGACTCTCTACTTTATATTTAGAGAATAAATAGTGCATTGGAGTGTCATTTTATGACATGACTCTTTAAAATAAAGAGTTCGACATATATAAAGAGTGCATTGGAGATGCTCTTAGGATGTCTTTTCTATCTCTATTACCCTTTTCTTTTAGAAACTGATAATAGTAGAATAGAATCTGAATGTTTCTACTATGTGATGTTGATAACTAGATTTTTAAGTTCTGGGTCTTATGTTGGGTTCCTTATTATCTATCTGAAGTAAGCCAGGATCTGATTGTTTAACATATTGATGTTTGAGCTGAACAAGTCTATGCTCTGTGGAATATATGGAGTGGGGGGACTTGTTTGTTTTAAAAGATGGTGCGGTGGATGCAGAAAGTAAACATAGACATTGGAAAACTAATATTTGCTTTTCAGAGGCAGTATTGCTTATGTGCTATTCTTTTCCCCTTAATCATGTTTCAGGCTGTCTTCTTTTTCTTTTGGTACAATTCTTTTCATTCAATTCTGCAACGATAGGAGTGCCCATTAGTAAAATGGAGAAAAGAGTATCTAAAAGGTAAAAAAGGATCGACTTTTTTTGTTTTTGTTTGGCAGGAAGGAGTAGGATAAATAACTTATTGGACCAATCCTACTATCTTGATTATGAATGAATCTGTAACTTCTGACTGTTATTCATTTAATTTGTGGATGCGGCGAAAAAAGGAAATGTGCTCTTTCATAAATTCACTCAATTCATTTTAGGCAGAAGGAAATGTGCTCTTCCATAAATTCACTCAATTCATTTTAGGCAGAATGCCTTCTTTTTTTCTTGCTTGTGCATGTGGTTTCCTCGTTCCATATTTCGTATATTGTACTCGTTAAGATTGAAAGTACTCTTGTATTCGAAGATGTTAAGATTGAAAGTAGTCTTGTATTCGAAGATGTTGGATCGGATCGTTAGTTACTTGAAATAATTGAGGTTGCCAATCAACATAGCTTTGATATTATGGCTATGGCAGCTACCTTCTTTTTATTATTTATGCATGGATCTACTTCTTGCAGTAAAATTTAAGAAACTTACATCTCCTGTTTAATGCAGATATGTACAGGCACCTTTAGCCTACCCTAGAGAAAGGAAGAGGAGGATGAATGGGGGTGAAACTTGGCTGCCATTTTGTATCTATGCTGATGGTAAATTTGCTGAGAGACTTTCACCTTGTTATTGGTCTGATTACTATGCAGCTAATCCAAGAGAACCTCATAACAGTGAACTTGCTCCTTGGGTTGCCAGATTCTATAACCGATTACAGTAGATACCACACAACCTGAATTTATCCATTTGTGGCCGAATTCAAGGATATTAAATCGTCGGGAAGTTGCCTCAATTCTATTCCCCATGTATATCTGTTGTACAGCTACCTGCTACGGATGGTTCACGTACTACTCCAAGCAGGTTCAAGAACCTATTTTAAGAATGTGGAAAGACTTCAACTCCACTTCTCCCGAATCATTTAAACTCGGATTTAAAGGGGTTGTATAGATACGATGTATGAAGGTGATGATTTATTGTATAATTTTTGGAAAAGAATGGCAAAAGGAAGAGCAAATTGCACCGCTCCTGCAAAAACAATCCAATGCGTTACCACATCTATTAATTTTGTTTTGGTTTCTTTTTCTACTAACAAAATAATAGTAACAACAACATACATGAAATATACAAACCGAGTCGGTCATGTTTTTTTATTGGCACCAATTTGTCCAAGACCAAAGCAGCAATTGACAAAGGGACAGACAACACAAACGTTTTTAGGACACCAAACAGGTTACATGCACAGAAGGAAAACATAAAAATTGGCTAACAGAAGTCTAGTAGTCTTCAGGGGCCAAAGGCTGATGAGTATGATGCGGTGGCTCAGTCGGGATGACCATGTACTCATATATCAGGGCAGCCAGCCCCCCTCCAACGAAAGGGCCGAGCCAGTATATCCAGTGGTTGTTCCATCTCCACCCAACTAGTGCTGGTCCAAATGCTCTTGCTGGATTCATCGATGCTCCGTCAAAGGGACCGCCCACTAATATGTTTGCCCCAACTATGAACCCGATGGCTAGTGGGGCAATGATGCCCAAGCTTCCTCTCTTAGGATCAATGGCTGTTGCGTACACTGTGTATACCAGTCCAAATGTCATTACCATCTCCATTATAAGCCCATGCACTTCTCCAACCCCTGATGTCACATGGAATCCTACTGGTCTCTGAAAAATCAACAATGTATTATATATTATTATACCTCAAACACACGCATGTACCCCAACTCGACAAATTAAGGAAAATAGAAGTGATGTATCTATCTATATCTAGTACCATGCCATTTGTTACAAGCCTCAACAACAGAGAAGCGACAATAGCACCAAGCAGCTGAGCAATCCAATAGTAGAAAGCAAGAACCACCGAGATCCTTCCTCCGACCAGAGCCCCGAAGGTAACTGCTGGATTCAGATGCCCACCTGATATGTTGATGCTAGCTGATACTGCAGAAAACAGTGCCAATCCATGTGCAAGCGCTACCATCACCAGTCCTGAGGCCGGCGGTCCTGTTTCCCTATATAATTTGTCTGCATACAACCATCGATCACCGTACTATATATACACATGCATACACGTATTCTTCTTTTTTTTTTTTTTTTCTTTTTAGAGAGGAAGAGAAGATAAATATATGTGCATATTACCTAGAGCAAGCACAGAGCCTTCACCAGCGAAAACGAAGATAAGAGTGGAGACGAATTCAGCTAATGTGGCCCTGATGGAGTCGGGGTGGGTGGCCTCTTCCGCCCTCCCAAATGCATATCTTCGAGGCATGGTGTCTGATGAGCTAGCAAGCTACGCACTTTGTTTTTTCTTCTTCTTCTTCTTTTATCTGTCGGCAAACTTTAACTTCTAAGAGACCCTGTCGCCAAAAACAAACTTGAGAAATTTAAGTTATATATAGTAAAAGGTTTCTCTTAGGTAAAGGAGAAAAGATACAGGAAGGTAAGGCAGATATGGGTTTTAAGTTTCTTGCATGGATGAGAAGTGGAGGGGTTATAGCCTAATTTAGCCAAAGATGAGTTGGAAAGCTTTTGGACACTTGGTATAACCTGATGCATTAAGCCTGACACGTACAACTATGCCTTGCCTTTTCTCTCCAACTGGATCACTTTCTTTTCTCTTATCCCTTCATTACTATAAGTATCAATTAAAATATTGATCCAGAAAAATATATAATTAGAAAAAGAGTATCATTTAGAAGTCTTTTGCGTCCATCTTTGTTGATAAGAATGAACCCTTTGCCTACATCGACAACTTGAACCTAATCTAATTTTGAAGCCTCCTTATGTAATTGGATTGTAAATCTAAAAAGAAATTCCGTGAAAATGTTTTAGCTATAAAATAAACACAAAATGATACTTATACCACATAAGAAATTTTCTGCATTTATGGCTGTTCTTTAAATTATACTGTGACTTGGGTCACTTTTAATTCTAATTCCGGTTTATAAAACATTTAATTAATCATTCGGCGCTATCCAAATGCTCTTTGAAAAGCATCGAATGCTTCTGCACAATCTGTACCATGTAACCATGTTAAGCATTACAGCAGAAGTTGAATAATACAGTCAGAGATAATTGTAATTAATGTCATAAAATGATCATACAAGACAAGTTGCAGATTGATGCTAATATTTTCAGGTCCATACGAAGCAATGCCGCATTCTACTTTTCTTGCTCGCCTTTGTTAGCTTTCAGTGGGCCTTGCGTGTTGGTATACACCTATCACATACTTCATTATACAAAATGGGCCAATGGCCAAGCCATTTTGATTTCGTTTTGCATATTAAAAAGGGCAGTAGATGAATTTTACCTGTTGTCAATTAGATTTTGTCCAAAAGAAAATGGAAAATCCGACGAATTACTGACCTAGCTAGGCATAGGAACTGAGCTCTAATTTTGCTTAACATATATAATTATGAACATATTGATGACCTGAAGTTAAAAAGGCCAATTAATATTAACTTTTGGCCCTGCTATTGAACTCGATCTCTTCTATCCTTCTCAATACTTCGGTCATTTTTGGGCGCTTCTCAGGCGCAACATCTGTGCACTCCAGAGCTATTTCTGTAAGCTTCAACATATCATCATGGCCTTCTCTTGTTGCCATTATTTCTACGTCTAATATATCTGTAGACCAATCATTGTTAACTGCTGTTTTAACCCAGTCAGAAAGATCATCTTCCCTTTCATCATTTCCTGGAGAAACCTCGCTTGGAATCCTTCCTGTTATGACTTCTAGTAGGATAATGCCAAAGCAGTATACATCGGCTTTGTGTGTCAGCTTCTTCCCTGAAGAGAATTCAGGTGATCGTCCAATTGCTAGCCTCTGGGAATACTTCTTTGAAGGCAGAAGCGGCAAGAAGCCATAGTTTGTGAGCTTGGAACGGTAGCTTTGCGGTCCATTTTGATGGATTAGTACGTTAGATGATTTGAGGTTGGCATGAGGCACCTTGTGAGAAGGCAAGGATCGGTGAAGGAAAGCAAGACCCCTTGCTACATCTTTTACTACAGACAGTCTTGCAGCCCAATTCAGTGGTACTCTTCCCACACCTCTATTATCTAGCAAAATACATATTAATACAATGGTGTGAGAGGCTATATACATGTACTTAGGAGGACAAGCAAACAAGGAAGAGAAACATGCACTGACCATGCAACAGCTCAAACAAATTGCCATTTGGTACGTATTCATAGATAACCAGCTTTTCCTCTTTGGAGTAGTAAAAAGAGATGATGTGCACCAGGTTTTCATGCCTTAGTTTTCCCAGCAGCTGCATCTGCTGGATAAATTCTTTCTTGCTCAAGCAATTCATATTCTTGACTCTTTTAACAGCAACGACAGCATTGGATTCCAGGTTTGATTTGTAGGTAGTGCCAAGTTTCCCCTTCCCTAACACTTCTGCCGATGACCTTAGCAAATCATCCAAGTCAAAGACAGGTATATTCCTGTCAAAAAATTCCAACTCCACTCTTCTTTCAGGGTCCTCTGTCCTTTGGGAAAGTGTTAATTTCTTGTCTGTCCACCCTGCAGAACTAGTAGCCCCTGTTCCTAATCAGAACAAAGAAAATGAATTTGAAATCCTAAACAATCTTTACTATCACTATTATTATTATTTTTCAAATCAATTAAGAAGCAAATATAAGAGAATCATCAGACCCTATTTTTACATTCAGCAGATATCAAACTTCCATTTAAAATAAATTGATTCCCAATTAATTTATATGTGTACGTATGACTCAAATTAAATAGGTAAAATATATGGTGTACCTGCTTCTGGTTCTTTTGCTGTTTCTTTTTTGTGCGCCTGCTTGTAGCAGCAAAAGCAAATAAAGGCAAGCAGGAAGGTAATCAAGGCAGCTGCCACCGCAATTGATACAATGCTCCAAATTGGAAGTTTCTTTTTCCTGTCCTTGGGTGGAATTATAGGCGGCGGTGGCAAAATGGCGGGTGGAGGAGGTGGAACTGGGCAGAGTTTTAATGGAAAGCCACAAACATCCAAGTTACTGAAGGAAGTCTCTGGGAACCTTCGAAGAACATCTGTTTCAGGAATTGAACCTTGGAGGTAATTGTAAGAAACATTGAAATCTATCAATGTAGACTGATTGAAAGGCGGAATTTGACCCTGCAAATAGTTTTGTTGAAGCTCTAGCTGTTGAAGACTTGGCAATTCGATGTAGTCGGAAGGGATTGAACCCGCGAATCGATTGTATGAAAGCAAAACAGATTGCAAGTGAGCAAGACTGGTGAGATTAGGAAGAGGTCCAAAGATAGAATTGTTTGTAAAGCTGAGTGTGGTCAGAAAAGTAATGTGGCATAAGAATGCAGGGGGGAGAGAACCCGAGAGCTGGATCCCTTCAAGGACAAGGTGCGTGACGTGCCAATCGGAACAAACAACCCCAAACCATCTGCTTAAATTTCCAATACAAGGAGGTCCGGTCCAATTACTATGCAAATTGAAAGAGGAAGTCATGGAATTCCTCAGCTGCAATAACGCATCTCGTTCTCCAGGGTAATATTCATTGAAGTGAAAGGAACTAACAGGAGATGTTAACGGAAAGTGCAGAGGCAATGCTGCTGCAAGAAACACGCAGAGAATGAAATTCATGATGATGAGGATGAAGAGAGATGAGTTTGGAGAAAGAAAAGAGACATAATTAGGTGGTTGGATTGGAAGTAGTTAGATCGTAGTCGTAGAGGAATTCTTTTTTTCTTTTGTTGGGTGCCTTTTACTTTGCATATTGATAGGATTAAGAGTTTGACGAAGTATGCAAGGAAAGCTTTGCTAAGATTCGAGAGTGAATGTTTGAGGGACAAAATCGAGGACGCCACAAAGACATATTTCTGCTGTCATCTCATTATTCACAATTATAAACAAGGTGACAGCTTCGGGATGGAATCCTTGATTTATTCATTCCATTTGCATCATTTGACTGATGGGGGCTGAAGCCTGATCATGAAAGGAGATGCTGCCTTATTTAAAATAATAGTAATATTCATTGTTCGTTTCCAATATCTCCAGTCCAGGGAAGCAACGAATGTCAACAGGTGCATGGCCATTATTTGCACTACCAACTCTAAATTGTCTCCATCATGCCTCCCAACTTTTCATTTCTTTAACATCATAAACTCTTGACTTCGCCTACCTGATGTTAACAAATATAAAATGGGACTAAAACTATTAACACATCTTAAATTACAGACAATAAATATCCAAAAAAAGAAATCAAGAAATTGGACAATTAAAAAAAGAAACAAAGAATATTTGCAATGTTGACTGTCCGGAAATATTTTAAACATTGGGCCGAAGCGAAAGAGAGTTGAAAAAAATAGAGGGACTTATTGGGCCATATAAGAAGGAGAAAATAAAAACAAAGCGAAAGCGACTCCGCGTCTCTCTGGATTGTTCTCGTCTTGTCCGAGCTGCTGCTGTTTCTCTGGCCTCCTCCTTAGATTAGCAACTGCGACTGCCAATTACCGGTGCTGCTTTCAATCTTCTACTCCACCATTCTCAGCTCGGGTCGGTACCACTTAACCTCTTCTTTTCTCTTTCTTTTGCCTTCAAAACTTCTCTGAGCGTTCTTATTTCTATCCTACTGTATGTATGAATGTATATTTCAAAAATTATTATCAAAAAAAAAAAAAAGATGCTAGCTCCGTCTCCGTTAATCCCCACAATGCTACAAATATCACAAAATAAAAATACGAATTTCCGGAATATCTTACATTGTCTTCTTCAATGAAAATGTGGCATAACACAACAGGGCATGGATGATATTCGTTTGGATAGCAAGAAAAGAAAAGAAAAGATGATAATCTCTACTTGTCCCTTTGTTGAAAGAAATCGTTAAAATGGGAATAAAGTCTTCACTCTTCATTGCTCAAGTGTCCCTTGTGGGCTCTTTTTAAAAGATCAAAATACTAATCTGTGATAAATATCTTCAAGTAATTTTCTAAAGTTAACTCCCAATCTAATTTCACAATGAGGTCTGTGAATGTCTGGCAGCAGAAACATTTAACTCTCTAATTTCTTTCCTGAAGTGTTCTGCTATTCTGCATTGGCAATAAAGGACCATCTTGGTATTCTCCCACCATTGTTTTCATGAGGATTCGTAATCTTACATGCCTATTATTTCTTTCACATATTTGTTATTGATAGAGGACCATCTTGGTATTTTCTTAACAACGACTTTTCTATGTTTGTTTTAGCTGCTCTTCTTCTAACTTGCAATTGGGTGCATAAATTTGTTACGTTGTCAAGAATTTAGGTATCATTTGGGTCAAGTTTTTGTTTCTCACTTTCTGAATTAAGGTATTCCTTCCCCTCTAACTGTAACATTTAACCGTTAACTCCTATTGTAAGAAACTAACAATGCAACACAGTTAGAAAAGAAAAAAGAAAAATGGTATTCTCTGAAAAGTTTATCTATCTTTGAGTACAAGAAGAAGCAAACTTTTTTCCTTTCTCTTAAAATACTCACCAACCCCACAAGAAAAAAGACCAATCTTTTACCAAGCTGAACAAATCTATTATTTTCTTTCAGTTCCTGGTCGTAACTGAAAACATTTTTCTTACAAATATGTTAGAAGGAGCACGCTCGTAAATCTCATTGTTGGATTCCCTTATCTCAAATAATTTTTCCTAATGTAATTGTAATTTATCTAATGGAAATTTCCCCTCTGGAAAAAGTTCTGGCCATTCTTCTTTCTCGATATTTGCTGAAGGTGTGGCTAAACTACTATCCTGAATAGTTTTTGCTGCTGTTCTAAGTAGTACCCTAAAAGAGAAGGGAGAAAAAAACTGGTTGATAACGTTCATTTTATCATGGGGTAATGATTGTTGTGCATATAGGTTTTGATGATTATACATTCTGCATTTTTTGTTTTATCAATCTGAATAAAAAGATTTAAGTGAGAACTGTTCAAATTTCACTAGGAAAAACGCTTGTATAATTCACATGCATCTTTCTCATTGTTGATGTAGTATTAACATTGTATTTTGGGACCTTCATATATTGAGCCTGAAAAGTAGGGCTGCATTTATGAAGCTGTGGTTGTAGTGGAAAGCTTGGTATTGTTTGTCATTTTCTGGCTCTCTAAATTCCCTAGGAATTCTTAAAGACAGCATCGCATTGTAGTTTCACTTACTTCTCATGTTGGGAAGGTGAGGTTAGAAATGGAAGGACTTGTTACTCTGTTTTTACGGGTTGGTTTAATGATTTATTGATGCTGATGCCAATAAAGTTACGCTGTATTCGAATCCTTTTAATCCATGTATGAAAAATGGACAGCTTAAATCTCTACAATCTTTATTTTGAAGCTATTGCCTTGCTGCTTATTAGTTGCAATGTTGTGAATGAGGAATTCGTGCATGTATCCGGATGTGTAGGTTAAAAAAAACTTAGGACCTTGAAGCATGGCCAAGCATCATCCTGATTTAATCATGTGTCGGAAGGAGCCAGGAATTGCCATCGGACGACTTTGTGAGAAATGTGATGGGAAATGTGTAATATGCGACTCTTATGTGCGTCCTTGCACGCTAGTGCGGGTTTGTGACGAGTGCAATTACGGGTCCTTCCAAGGTCGGTGCGTTATATGTGGGGGAGTGGGTATATCTGATGCTTACTATTGCAAAGAGTGCACCCAGCAGGAGAAAGACAGGGATGGGTGTCCTAAAATTGTTAACTTAGGGAGTGCGAAGACAGATCTGTTCTATGAACGTAAGAAATATGGATTCAAGAAAAGATGATAAGTTAGTAGTGTACTAACTGTAACAATGTCTGAGGGGGTTCTACTGATGGAAGCAGTTATGATTTACTGCTATGTGCTGATCACCTCTTCCTTTGTGTTGGGACTTTAGTCTGTCTTAGTTCACTAATTAGTTTTATAGGCATGAGATTTTGATTGCAAGGGTATTTGTATTCAGACTGAATCTTAGTGATATGTGCAAAATGTTGGTACTTTGGCTTTTCTGAGCAATAATTTTCATGTCTTATTGATGATTAATAATAACATGGTTCTGGCTCGAAATAATTATCTTAAAGTCTTTTCTTTGGAGGGCTTAAAACAATTCTTTTTACTTTTTTATTTAAAAGAAAATGAATTTAAGTATTTAAACTGTATGCATGTTATTGTTAGATAATGAATTGACGATGGATTTTCCATTTACGTAGGTTAGGTTTTGGGCTGAAATAGTTATTGGGCCTCGAAAGAAGGAAGTAAGAATGTGAATGGAAAACCGTTCATATATATACAAGTGAAAGCTAAATACTCTGCCAACAAAACACTTGCTGAGGGCTACCCACTACCCAGTGTTATTCTCCTTTCCATCAATCTACGAAGACCCATCACCGGGCAGGTTAGTCCTCTGAATATCTTCTTTTGGGGTAATAAATTCCATTTTACTGCTGTATCCGTGTCTACTTTCCTTGCCTCCTTCTCAATTTTGTTTTCCTCTCCCCAATTGAATACTACCTACGTATTAGGCTTTTTCTTTTTTGGGTATTGTAATCGGAAAAATTTTAGGGTTTTTGTTGTGTGCAAATAGGCTTATATATACAACGTAAAGTACGAAGGGTCATATTGAATTTGGCGAATTAGTAAAGTTAACGATAGCACAAACGATAATTCCCAGATTGATTTTGAATTCAAGTAGTGGGTTTCAATGTTTGGCTTTTCTTTCTGGGTGCACACTCTATACTCTTTTCCGTTATATTTCTCCATCTCTCGGTTTCCATGGTCGGCCTCTTTTTGTCGTTTGATACATTTTTATTTGCTCAATTTGCCTCCTGAAGCAATTGGAATTAATTTGATGTATTTGATTCAGTTTAAATTAGAAGATTTGGATTACAGTTCATAATATACTGATATGCACAATTCCTTTTGTCAGTTTGTTACCATATCCTAATTTCTCTTTCTGTTCTTGCTCCTGTCTAAACTAATTCTCTCAGGACATAAGAAGCATTTTACTGAATGTTGTTGCTGAATTTCCTTATCCCACTTTTTGTTTTTAATCAAATGTACTTTTATCTAGTCTCATATTGCAATATTTCCCCCTTTTCTTTTTTCTGCTCTCTCCATGTTCATTTGTAACACAAGACAGTAACTAAATACTCCTTTTGTCTTTTCTCTTTACAATTTCTTTGTCAACATATTATAGAGTTATGGTCTATTCAGACATTATACAGCTTAAGATTGCCTTAGCCCTTAAGTTGATACTTCTATTAAGAATTTACAAGTGCTTCTCTGAGATTTTGGATTTTTGCATGAATTTAATTGTACACAGGCATTTTCTTACCTACATGCAAGCTTTCATATATGCTTAATGTAAGCTCCTGATACACTTAATTCAAAACACATGTGCAGAGCCTAGCTGTTTTCCTTGATGTAAGAACTAGGTTTGGCTCAAGGTGACTTAGATCGTTATTTGAGCTTGAGCCTGGAAATTGAGGTGCATTCTTGAGCATTATAGTTGTAAAGGGTCAACTTTATAGAACTTTATCAGGTTGTTGTCAAGGAACTTGATTGGATAGTCATTGAGTCGGCTATCTAGAGATGGTATTGATATTGGAGTTTTGTTTGCTTTATTTATCTTTTTGAGGTATCGCTCCGTTAACTATCTTTTCCATTTGCAATTCTTTTAATCAATATGTGGAGAACTACATAATTCGCCTGCTCTTAAATTTGTTCATCAGTTGCCTTGCTAGTTTAGAATTTTGTCTACAGTATCTTTTATTTTATCTATTATATTTCTGACTTTTTGGATTAACAATGTTAGTAGTGAGGAAGTCTTGATATTTTCTTGGTTGCATGGCCTTGTTAGCAGGTGAGAAACTAGGACCTGAACTATGGCCAAGCATCATCCTGATCTGATCATGTGCCGGAAGCAGCCAGGAATTGCCATTGGACGACTTTGTGAGAAAGATGATGGGAAATGTGTGATATGTGATTCTTATGTGCGTCCTTGCACACTTGTACGAATATGTGATGAATGCAACTACGGATCCTTCCAAGGTCGGTGCGTTATCTGTGGAGGCGTTGGTATCTCAGATGCCTACTATTGCAAAGAGTGCACACAGCAGGAGAAAGATAGGGATGGATGCCCAAAAATTGTTAATTTAGGAAGTGCCAAAACAGATCTGTTCTATGAGCGCAAGAAGTATGGTTTTAAGAAAAGATAAGTTGTGGGTTTCATCTGTGGTAATATGATATGCCTATCAGTCTTGGTAGACGAGGAAAGAACCGAATCTAAACTGTTGCAAAGTTAAGTTTGTATCTAACAATGGTATAGCTGCTTTGAAGATTTGTGTTGCTTATGGTCTTGTAATACTCTTGAACAGAATTGTGTTTGAACCATGTATCTTAATTCTAGAGCAGCTGCTTACTATCAAGATGTCTAATAGACCGTGTGAGGTAATTGAGGCATATCATTTGATTTTATTTTATTTTTTGTTTCTGCATGATGCATTTTTTGAATTAGACCTTTCTGTCTCAAGGTCTTCCATGGTCATTACATCTGTCTCTGTGGTCATAGTGAAGGCAAAACTAGAAAATGGGCAGTTGCCAAGGATCTTAGTTGCTTTGTGCCTTGTATTTAGAAATTGAAAACTCGTGGGCGCTGTGTTATTTCCTAAATCAAGTTACACTATAGTAGGTGCACGGCGACCATTTGACTTTGATACAGAGTCATCTGGTGTGGCTGGCAAATTTAAATTACAAACTTTCGAGAAGATAACGAATAGCTTATCTGTTGCTATTATCACAACAAGAACCTATACTATAATACTTCATAAATTTTGGTTAAACCTATTTTAAGAAAATGACATGCAATCACACGTGTGATATTTGGATCTAATTTGTACAAACTTTTATGTTTGCTCTTGTTAATTAATTAAGTAGTTAATTTTCTTTTATTTGGAATGATTATCTTATTGTTTTTCCAAATTTATGAAAATTAACATGTAATACAATTTGAATGAACTAAAGTAAGGTTATAATTTATTTGAATCTACTCATATTTCTTTATATATAAAAGTAAGGCACAATCTAGTTGGACTCAACATGGATCATGTAAATTAAGTGACTTAAAACCGTAAAAGAGGCTTGAATTCAACCTCACATTTAAGAAAATAAGGACCCCTTTTTGCTTTGGTTTTTGTATTGGATAAAGGAAGCGCGTTGACCCAGAAACTGGACGGTTGTGAATGCCGTGGATGCTAAGGAAAAAATTGCAGTAAGTACATGGAGAGAGATGTAAATTGTAATGTGCATGGAACGTGGCAGCCACCAATTGCGCAAGTCAACTCTGTGTCTTGCGAAACTTCAGTGCATGCCCCTGTAGTTATAAATATAAATAGGGTTATCCCCCTGCAGTTCCAGTTCCAAGGACTTTAAGAAATATAGATGGATAAGGGCGTTGGGCTGTGTTTCTGTCTCTTGCTCGTCTTTGCTCTGCTGTCTTCTGCTCGTAACCCCATTCCCATCTCAGGTATCTTTTCCTTATTTTTCTTTCTCTTCTTCAAATCTTAATTTTGACAGTGGAAACTGGAAACTTCTGCGCTGATCATAAATCTTTAAGGATTAAGTGTTAGGTGTTAGGTGTTTTGAGTGTTTACAGAGTAGTTAACCTACAGGTACCTTAATTATTGATTCTTAAATTAAAGAGTTATTGAACCTTAACAAATATTCGTACGTATGTATCTTAAGCATAATGTGAAAAATATAGTATATTGCAGTTGGTAATTAATACAAAGTTAGATTTCAGGTTCAGGGAGGGAGAGGGTTTTCTTCAAACAGATTAAAGAATGCTAGTTGTTTTTGTTACTCTTTGTCAAATCAGTCCTGGTCGATGATTACTGTCAAATGCTCAAAATGCAGTTACAAGGTCGTCCGGGCGCTGGGAACACCGCTCTTCTTAATCCATACGCATCGTTTCATGTTCACTACTACAATACCAATATATTTCTGTCCCCATCCATAAACAGGCTTTATAATTTCCTATGTTATCTACATTTGGTTTATGGTGCATCTAATATTAAATAAACTCAATTAATGTAAATACTAGTATATTTAATAAATCAATCCACAATGTTAAAAATATTATTAATTTTGGTAAACACTATGATGAACTAAATTTATTTATATTTCCTGTGTTGAAATAAAAGCATATATTTTTAAGGGGTTACTATCCATATTATACTACTTACCTCCAACATTTAAAAGATATATTTTTTCATTTTTTTATTTTATAATTTAATATTAAAAATCATTTCCGTCATAATTTCTCTTAAACATATTGCTCTTTATAGTTTATTTATTATATTAAAATTTTATTATCTAATTTTTCTGCAAAATCAATTTTAGTGTCTATATAAAAATAATTAATTAGTGTTATTTTATTATTTTAATTTTTAGCATAATTAAATTCTGGTGAAATTTAAATATTTTAAAAGTACTTATATTAATTAAAATATTAAAAATTCATATAATTTAATTTTAAATTATTAAAATAAAATAGATAGTATTATTATTATTAATCTTATTACAATAGTATTGTAATTTTGATAAAAAATTTAAGGATCAAATCATATTTTTTTATCAATTTAAATCCTCAATTATATTGATTTTCAAAACGCAAGAGGATTTTAGTGCAGTAAATAAAATATAGAGAGCAATTTGTATATTACACAAAAAGTCAGGAGGTAAATAGTATAAAACCAAATTTAATTAACGATTCCTTAATGAAATTCTAATAAAAGGGATCTTTAGTATAAAATTATAAAATATAAAAATTAAAAAATATATTTTCTAAATATTAAAGAATAATTAGTATAATATGGAAAAATAGAAGAGATAAATAGTAATTATCTTATTTAAAAAAAAATCTTTCATAAATTTAGTATATGTACTATAAATAATAAAAAAAGTGATATGTAATTAAATGCAAAGGTGTAAGCAGGAATTTCCTTAGGAGAGGATGGGACAGTGGGTTTGGATGTTCCGGGTTTTGCGTTCCAATAAGCGCGTATTAAGGTATCTGACAAGCACTGCCACTGATGATGGTGCGGTGCGTGCAATATGCCAGCTATAGCTTGGCCATATTCGGCGGACTAATATGTACACCCTACCTTCCTTCAGGATTGCCTTTTCCCTTTGACCTCAACTCATTAATCTTTGACTCTTAATTAATTAATAATTAAGTTCCCTACTTAATGACTTAAAAGAAACCTTGTTTTTCTGTTAAGAGACCCCAGCTGCCTGCCTTTGTGTTTGATCATATTCTTTTGTTTTAATTTGTGCATAACAATATTTTTTATGAATCCTAAGACTACCATTCTTTAATTTTAATTAATCTTTGAAATATGAACAGAGAATGGAATAGCATTAGCCAATACTGGAAGATCTTTGAAAGCAATGCTTAACGATTATAGTGAGCCTTCGGCAAATCAAGGGCATGATCCCCGATCAAAAGACGGAAACAATAATGGCGGCGGCGGCGGCAACAGCAGAGGTGGTGGTGGTGGTGGTGGTGGCCATAGTCGGAGAGGCTTACCTCACTGAAAAAATAATTCTCAAGCTATGTTTCTAACTTAATATATATAACGTTAGTAATGTTTGTTTTCTTTTTAATTCTTTGTTTGGAGATTATGGTGGCTAATTCTTGCAATTAACTAATATGTTAAACAAAAATATTAAATGTATCCTCAAAGACTTTATTTTATTATATTATATGAGAGAATATGAAATATTTTATTTTTGATGATTTTCAATATATTATGAACAATACTAAAAATAAATAAATAAATATCTAAAGAGCCTTTACTTCAACTAGTCCACGTGTTCTTCGAATGGATCTTTTTAGTTGTTAAGAGGGTTGTCCAATAATAGTATATAAAGCATATCCAATAAAATTTACAAGTAAACTAGATATAAAAATGACGACTAGAGTTGTTGTTTCTATTATTTTATAATTTAATTTCAAAATTACGATGAATATATAATAAGATTATTTACAACGGAATAGTATATATATAGTTCACAATGAATTTATCTTTATACTAAAAAGTCTAAAACGACATCATTTCATTGTAAATTTAACACCACATCATTTTGATTGACAAAAAATATTTTAAACTTATGTTCAAAAGGCACTCCTTTGATTGACTTAACCATGTGAAGACCTACAAAATGTGTTTACTTCCTTTCAAAATTAATTTATATATTTAAATTCATACACATGTAACTTTATTAATTCTTAGAGTTGATGAATTAGATTAAACTAATTTCAATAAAAAATGGTTAATATTTATATCTAATTAAATTCAAAACTCATTTATTTAATTTTTATATGAATTTTATATTGGAAGTTACTAATACATTAGCTAATATGTGTTGATTACTGTTTGGCCTATAATGATTTTTAATCCAAACCTAGTGCAAAAAGTAATAAAAGCCCAAAATCTTAAATCCATAATAATTAATTAGTTTAGTTAATTGATTGATTAATTAATTAATTAATAATTAAAGGTAACCATTAAATACACACGTACAGAAAGTGGTGGGAGGAGTTGTGCAGTAGTTGTCTCCACTCTCTAAGTAGAAGAAGATAATGGGGGTCTATGGCACAAAAAATGGAAACAGCTCCTCAAGAAAAGTAAAACTTGGGACGCTCTATAAAAAGATGACGCAGAAAGGAAAGAAAAAGCCAACACAAAAAAATTAACAATCTACAACAACTACTATATTGCACAATAAAAATTTCCAGCAAACACATTTCAAAACTTTAGTTTTCCAGCCAATTATTATTATTCAGATATTTTCTTTATATTTATGTTCATTCAGATGTTTATGTAATTCTCTAGAAAATTAAATACCAGTCATTTAACAATTATTTACTGCTATTCTTTAATTATTTATTATAGTATCTTTTAAGAATCTAAGCAAATTGTGGTAAAAGAACTTAGGAATTCACAAGAAATATGATTTAAAAAGTCAATTAAAGCGCATTAATTATAAAGGTTCATGTACCTACACACGTGGCACGCTCAACATCAAATTTTTCTCAAATATAATTTGGCATGCTCGGTAGGACCAGTTCTATGGCACCCAAAACAAGAAGTATTACTGGAAGACGTTGTGGGGTCTTAAGATGCTAGAGTCATTGTTGATGAAGCAGGAGAATAGGATTTCGTTCCTTGAGGAACAAATTGAAAGAAGCATGACGCTTCAAAATGTTCAACTATATGAGGCGTTAGAACCTCCAACAGGAATGCTATTGTTGGGGGGGGGGGGGGGGGGGGGGGGCAGAATAATGTTTTACCTTTAATTAAATTTTTTGATACTAATAACTATATGATTAATATTTTCAGGATGCAAGTAGAGGTTGCTTCGAAATATGTGAAAAAGGCTCACAATAATCTAATAGAGAGCCAAAAGAAAGCAACTGATGATTTGATGTAGCAATTTAACACCATTATGGCGAATATTGTTGGAAGAATTACTTCAACTTTAACTTTGTTAAGTCCTAAGCCACAAAGCCAGGATGTCTTATCACAGGCAATGGGATAAAATGTAGAGCAAGGGGGCAATTTTTCACTAGTTCCTAGGAATGAAATAATGTTATAAGGCTCCAAGCTCCACTAATTCCATATCAAAGATATGTTCCCCCTCACAAGAGAAATGAAGGCTTACCAATAGGAGTTGCGTCTACTAGCAACCGTTATAGTAGCAGGCCCATTTTACTACACATAAAGTACATTAGTATAAGGTACTTGAAGAAATACGTTTTCACCATGTGGAAAATGATGAAAGAAAGAGAAATTAAAGTATGAGGCCAACCTATGGCCATAAAAATGATCTTAAGATAATATTTCCACTACTTTCATTATTTATGTAAGTCCAAATATGGCCATTTTTTCATTGGCATAAAAGAAAAAGAAGAAGCTCCTGATGGCAATATCAATTTATAAATATATAAAATTAGGCTTATGGCGAAAATGGCACCCCATCAAGTGGTTGGTGCAGCCCATTTAGATATGTTTTTCTCTAATGGCAAATTAAGCTAGTAACAATAACAATGTTCCCTTTTTCACTTTTTTGTTTTTTCAATAGCAGCAACTAAGTTTTAGCCTTTTCACCAACTGGATACGTATACATATAAAAGTGAAATTTCTATATAAATCTGATAATATATTATTATAGTTAATAAAAAAATAACACTCATATATATGTGTGTTTGATTTATGAAAGGATGAAACTGCCATGGATTACAAGAACTGAAGTAATGAAATACACGCTTTCTTGCATTGCCATAAACTATTGAAGAGCCGAGAGCTGCTCATCCTATGATTCTCATATTGTAAACTCAAGGCAGAAGAAATCCTCAAGCTAAGATCGTATAGAGGCACCTTTGCCATGAGAGGTCTTTCTGCTCTTTTGGATTCTTATAGCCGAGTTAGTCCTTTTAAATCATAAAAGAACAGATCGTGCAAACAAATAGCTCATAGCCAATGGATCAAGAAGAATAGATAAAGAATTTAGAAAGCCATGAGAAGAAAGAGGAATATTACATTAATAGATGAAAGGAAAAACTTGCCTACTTCCATTACTCTCGACTCCCATTTATATAGAGAAGCCTAAATACAATAAGACAGAAAAGATAAGGTGGGAATCTTATCTTTGACACATGTCTTCCTCAGAAGAAAAGATGAGATTTCCCATTTACAAAAGGAGGAGTCCTATCTAATAATACACTGACATCTCACGTGCATATTAAGACGATAAATCTTAATAATACACTTACATATCACATGCAGAAAAACAAAAAAGAAACACCTAATAAGACGAAAAAGATGAAATTGAGATCTCATCTTTTTCTTACATCTTGAATTATTGAGGGGAAAGATAGTCTTTATGGCCAGCTCACGAACCACTTATTATGGCCAGCTCACGAACCACTATCATCGCCATCATCATCCATAGGTTGAGAATCTTGCATAATGGCATCCTTCTGTTCAGTGGTCAGACTCGGATCATCTAGTGGGGTTGGTAGTATAGGAAAAGTGGAATATTTAATAATGGAGTGTTCAGTCCATAGATGTCCATCAGTAAGTGCATACAGAAACATCTAGTCCTTCCTAAATCATTTCTTAGTTGTAGAGTGTGCTTTAAATCTCTTGTTATTGTTGGAGGGGCAAGATGTAAGGGCATTTCAATTGTTCTCCAATAATGACAGATATTTTGGGTGGCATAAGTGTCTTCTGAGAGCTGAAGGTAAGGCCTGTGAAGAATATAGATGGCATGATATCCTGAAGCCTTGAAGTCATTGTCTGTGAACAATTTATTTTCATGAATAATTTTGAGGAGATCCTTTTTCCATTGGTATGGGGTTTTGAACCAAGTGAGGTATTTCCATGGATATGTCCCTGCATTTGTTTCAATATTGAAGAAGTATAGGAGGTCCATGACTGGTATTTCTATAGCATGATAACAAACTGTGGAAAGGCACCATAGAAACCATAATTCACTTTCAATTTGTGGATAGGTAGGAGAAAGGTGATAAATTAAACACCAAGAGTAATCTGGATAAAAAAAATTGGGTTGGATGGGTAGCGAGAAGGTTTGTTGGATAGTTGCCAAATAATGAAACATCATATTTTTGGCAAAATCGTTGACCTGTTTTGTTGTGAGATTTGTGGGAAGGTCTGGTGGTGAGGGAGGTTGCAGAGGGTTTTTTGAGGACGAAGAGGCCATGAAGATTATGGGAAGATTAACTGTTGAGGTGAAGAGGAAAATAGATTGGTGTTTTGGTTGTGGTTTTGACAGTCTGGATAAGAAATCCGGGATGAGATTTCTCGTTCCTTTTATATGCTGAACTTCAAAATCATATCTGCTGAATCATGATTTTAACCTCAATAATTGAGGTTCTGGTAAGGTCTTTTGGTTGGACTCAAAGATTTTTGAAAATGAAGAATTATCCATCCGAACCAAGAAGTGTTGACCAATCAGGAAAAATTCAAACTTGTTTATCCTGTATTTGACTGCCAAGATCTCTTTGTATGTTGAATGGTAATGCTTTTCTGATGGAGAAAATTGTCCTGATGCATAACCACACAAATGTTCCTTGTTATTAAGGTTTTCAAGAAGAATGGCCCCCCAGGCATGATCGGATGCGTAATGTCACGACCCCACCCGTGGGCCCGTGACCGGCACTAGGGAATGGGTAGGCTTAAGGCCACCGAAACCCGTAGTAAGCCTAACACTCACTGATTTAAACAAACCTCATCTCAAATTAATATTATTAAAGCCACAAATTATCTTAAATGCTACATTTTACATAATTACTTCGGTCTGCCAGGAAAACTAGGCGAGACCTGAAACTCAGAAAATTTACAACTGATACATTTACTATTACTACTGCGGAGAATCTAAGATTTACCAATTTACATACCAAATCAAATACATCACCCGATGATGAAGGAGTCTAAGCATCAATAAGAGTCATGGAGAACTAATACAACCAAAAAAATGGAGACTACCTTTAGAGTGAGTTAAAATCATATATCTAAAACAGTTTCAAATATCTCAATGTCACCTTAATTAATTTTAAAATAATTAATAAATCACGCGAACCATACGTGTCATGTTAAAACATATGTGTCATGCCATGCTTAAACAAAATTTATTCCACATGCAACGGGACGGAGTACTTCAGTAGAACTCTAATCCCAACTCTAAAATCTCGATTATTTCAACACTTATGTCTCAACTAACCTCAACTCTAACATCTCAAACCTCTCATTCCAACAGGACTGGCGCCCAGAGAGCAAAGCTCGACCAGGGACCTTACATCCAGTCCGATCACTTAACTCTCAGCCTTAGCCTTTTGGCTCTCTTATCCAATAAGACTGGCGCCCCGAGAGCAATGCTCACCGTGGGCCTTACCCACCGGTCACTTAAGTATCCAAATAAGAAATCTAGTAGCCATTCGGCTCTCTTAATCCAATAAGATCGGCGCCCCCGAGAGCAATGCTCGACCGTGGACCTTACCCACCGTCACTTAAATATCCAAATAAGCTTGCCCCGAGAGCAATGCTCACCGTGGACCTTTACTCCCAAGAACTACACTCTACTAAGCCCAGAGAGAGTGCTCGACCAGGCAGTCCTAATCTTTCTTTCTTAAATTTTTTTACCTCTTTACCCTTTTCCTATCTCTCTCGGATTATACTGGGACACTCATCCAACTCCTATGTTCTACCGTCCCATCCCGAAAGTCATCATGCAATATTAAAATTGATAATAAAGGAAAAACATATTTAAATAGTAATTAAAAGCATCATGCAAATGATAATAATAATAATTGAATGAAAATTGAAATTGCAAATAAATATTCACAGAGCAAATCAAATTTTATGCATGACACGTGCGTAAACGATATATGACTTTAACTCACGTAGTTTGGCGACCTCCTAGCTCGCCCGGCCTCAAGAGGAGCGAGCCGAACGAACCGACAATCTAGTCACGGAAAATAATTTATCAAAATGCTGAAACAATCGATCATTAATCCTAGGTCTAGACTCCTAGGACTGACTGTCTAAGAATCTCGACTCGGGAGAATTCTACCGAAAATCCGGCAGAACCTCCCCTACAACACGAACATTACCCCCCGTAAAGACGGGTCCAGGACCTGCCAGAAAAACACTCCAAATATCCAACAATTAAAACAACGGGAGTCGGGTCCCCAAACTTCACTATTTCCCGACTCCGCCACACAGCACAAAACACAAGGCAGGCAACTGACAGACAATTATTTTTGACTCACAATATCATCAAATACACAATATAATCCAATAGACACAATTAAACCAAGAATTTCTAAAAATAACGGCTAAAGAAAAATTACCGAGACGCTCGGTCGACTCGCCTCCAGCCGCCGGAGTCCGATCGACGATCCGAACACACCATCGGACTCACAACGACGCGCTGATGATGATCCTCGCTTCCGATCTTCCGATCTGACACCCGATCATCCGGAGAGATTTGCGGACGATCTCGACCGCCGATTTGTAAACGAAGCCCGATCGCCACGAAACCAAAGGCCATCGCGAAGCTTGAGGAGGAGAGTCGGGATATGTCCTCCGATCATCCCTCCTCCCACGGATCTCGCCGGAAAAGCCCAAAACGCCACCGCCACCATTTTCTCTCTCCACCGTGAATCTCCGATTCCGGCCACCACTGCCGACACCGGCCGCCAAAACAAAGCCGAGGGCCGAGAGGAGTCGATCGGCACTAAGATCGGCCGACCACCGACGCCGAAACGCCAGACGGCCAAGAAAGAAGCTTCGCCATCTTCCTCCTCACATTGCCACGCTGGCCGACGCCTCGCACCAAGATACTCCGGCCGGCCCGACGACGCACGCCACCGCAGCTCTCCTTCTTCTTCTACTTCTCTCTCTTCCTTCCCCGACTTCCATTCCTTTCAATATCGACATTAGGCCCCCAAACTTTTTCTTACTACAATTTGGTCCCTCAACTTTCTTAATTACTTACAATTTCATTCTGCATAATTCTAATTTCACCCCCAAACTTCTTTTTAGCCTTTCAATTAAGCCCTTAACTATTTAATTTGGACCAAATCCGAATTATTGAAAATACACAATTACAAAAATACCCCTGACCGACATATTTATTTACAAAAATACCAAGCTCACAAATTTTCATTAAAACCCCATAAAAATAACATTATACTTTCAATCCTTATTCCAAAATAAATTTCCAATTTAGTCCTAACACACAATTAAATTAAATAATCAATTTCCATCTCAAAATTTAATACTACTAATCAATTATAATACCAATTTTCCCAAAATTCTTTTATAAAAACATCCTTTATAATTTCTTCCAAAATTTTTCAATATATAATTTTACTTATATAAATATGCATTTGGGAAAATTTTGAATAGCCAAAATATAATCATTTCAAATTAAACCCAATAATAATGAAGCTAAAATTAACTTAAATAAAAACTCATTATTAAATATATAAAAATTCCAGGTGTTACACGTAAGTCTGTCGGATAAGATTTCCTGTAGATGGAATGGTGAGGGTGGAGGATTGTGAGCCAATTCTTTTAGTCTCTAGACAGCTGTAGTCTATTCTGTTCCCTAAAGGGGAGGGTCCTTTTTGAGCATTTTGGAAAGATGACATGTGTAACTGGATAGGTGTGGTATGACTTCCCTGACATAGTTGAGTATCCCAAGGAATTGTTGTATTTATTTTACAGAGAGATTCTTATCTGGAAAGTAATCAAGCTCTTTTATCAAGTGTGGACCATACGTGTATTGGCCATCTTTGAAATGCATGCCAAGAAACTCTATCTCTTGTTGGCCAATAATACTCTTTTTCTCCGACAACATGATTCCATACTTTTGCATGATAGCAAGGAATTATTTCAGGAGCTGATGATGTTCCTCAGCTGTCTCCGAGAATAGGAGAATGTCATCAATGTAGATAAGGGAGGAGTAAATGATAGGCCCAAAGATTTCTATCATTATTTTTTGAAACTGAGAAGGAGCTGTTTTGAGCCCAAAAGGCATGACTGTCCATTGATATTGGGCGTTTGGGATACAAAAGGTTGTTTTGTATCTTTTTGAGGGATAGATACCCAATTACCAAAATCCAGCCTTGAGGTCAAATTTTGAATAGAACTGGGCATTTTGAATGTGGACTTTTAGGTTCGAAATTCGAGGGCGAGGAAATTTGTTGTCTTGTAAAAAATGATTCAGAGGCTTGTAATCAATAACAAGTCTCTTTTTTCCCCTTAACTTTTTAGATCTATTTTCCACATAAAAGGCTTGACAGGCCCATTGTGAGGTTGTGGGCTCAATGAGGCCTTGTGCTAGCAACATATCGATTACGCACTGGAGGTTGGTAAGAACTGAGGGACAATGCCCCCTAACCTAAGTAGGCCTACCAGCGAAACAACTGGTACTTGATCGATTTTTATAAAAATAAGGGCCTGAGCCTTTGATGAGCAAGAAGCCAAGGCAACTCCTAAAAAAATTATACTATCTAAAACTTTTGACGTGACATCTGATCCTTACTCCCTTTGTAGCAGAGTCAAGCATTCCGATCTGGCAAGGGCTAGATCTGTATGAGACATTCCTAGATGGGTGGCATTTGTTGGGTTAATATCTTCATTGAGCTTGAAAGGGAGGCTGATATAGAACTGGGGATTTTTCCACAAGGGAAGAGGGTGTTGGAAATGTGAATGAGATTCTGGACAAAAAGGAAGGAATTTTTCTTTGTATTGTAGGAATGGTGGTTCTGTATCTGCTATAGTGAACAGATTAGAGGTATCTATGTATGGGCGAAATTGCCTCTTTAACTTTATTCCATTGGGAAGAATTTGAAGCCTTTGAGCTTTTTGATAAACATCAAACCCTATTAAGAGGTCTTTGTTTGGGAGATATGAGCCAATGATGTGCGTCCATACCACGCAATCAGGAAAAAACTGTATCTTGATTTTTTGCCTTGTGATTAGAGTAGTCTTGAAAGTTTGACCATTTGCTGCTCTGAAAAACTGAATATGGGATTTCCAGTATTCAGATGGGAGGACTTCGGAATTCATCATGCTTCTTTGAGCTCCAATGTCAAAGAAAGCTATAACTGGAACATGTTTTGCATACTTTGAAGGCAAGACTTGTATAGGAACATAAGAAACTGGAGGAATTTTAGTAGCAAGCTGAGATAACTCAGGAACTGGATATGGAGAGAAAGGGTACTGCATCACATTTGTCAGAATGTCTTTCTCTTTTGTTGAGGGAAGACTAATCATTAGAATTGGAATCTCACTATCATCAGAATCTGAAGAGGACTCTTCTGAAGATTTAGTAGAGTCGGAATATTCTGCTTCTAATCCAAAGAGACTTTCTGGAGTAAGATCGTCTTATTCTGATAAGAGAGACTCTATATCTTCTTCGAATGAAACTGGTAGCGATATAGACATGCTGACTTGCTGTATCATCCTTGCTGACTTGCTGTATCATCCTTGCTGATTTTTCCAAATTTTGAGGGCAATTCTTAGCATAATGCCCTTTCTTTCGGTAGATGTAGCATCTGTCTGATTTGTGGCCTTGATTCCTCTTTTTCCGGAAGCATCTGAATCCTTTTGAATGTGGCCTTTTTCCTCTGAATTCTTTGCTTCTGCTGCGTGGGTATCTTTGATGTCCGATTTTCTTCTTGTGACTGGAGCAAACGCAATTAGAAGCCTTGCATTTAATCTTGAGGTGACTTTTGTTACAGGCCTTTTGAACAATCAAATCTCGCTGAGACAATCTTCTGAACAATTCTTGCTAGTCACATAATCTCTTGATAGAGGAGAGAGTGAACTGCCAGATTTCTCCAAGAGTAATGGAGGTGACTGGTTTCTTTGTTGCGGCGATCATGTTGTTGACTTCTGGTTGTATCTCATATGGTAATGAGGTAATGAAAGTATATTTCAATATATCATCACCGTCGTGCCCTCCAACGACGTAATATAACTTGGACATGACAGAATAGTGTCTTTTCCAGATCCTTGATCTTCAACGAACAACATTTTCGATCAAAGTATTTCTGTTTTTGTTGTCGTATAATGAGATCATAACTTCCAAGGAACTGATTATGGAGAACTGTGACCGCAGCTGATGGGGTTGGTAGAGTCATAAATTGGAGCCTGGTATACTCAGGCTGTGACTGGAACCAATCTCTTAAAATCCCTGTGAATCTCATAATAAATTCAGCAAGAACCTTTTTAAGTGTGGCACTATCAAAAGTCATTTGGAGATCAATCCATACCAAAAATTCAGAAAACTTACATTATGCGTGCATGATGTAGTAAAGTTATAATAATAATAATAATAATAATAATAATAAATTCTTGCAACATGGCTGCTACCTATGACAATTAAATGTATTGGATTAGAATTGAGAATTGAGATGATACTGCTCAAACTAAGTTTAGATATAAATAAAAAAGAAGAAGAAGTGTTGGTTAATAGATAAAAGAAAAAATCTCGGAAAAGTATGAATCAGAATGGTGAATTATATGTACTTTTACGTGCTGGAGATGAGAAGCCAGAAAGGATAAAAGTATCAGTGTCCACCGAGTGCCACGTTGAATTAAACGCTGACTCATAAATCACATTCACTCACTGACTGCTGCTACGACTGTCTATCTATGGCTATGGCTATGATGCTGCACTAGTCTCCTCCTCCTCCTCCTTGAGTAGTTTAGATAGCACAATTTGGATTCTTCCATTACAATCAATCATGTCTTGGTTTACTAACCTAATCCGAATCTCCACTGTCAAATCAGCGTCTTCTTCCACCAAATCACTGCCACCTCTAATTACAAATCCCAATTTTCTCATCTCCTCCCTCTTCCATTTCTCCACCCACGCCCACCCTCCGCCGCAGTATGCAGGGCTTCCGCCCACCAAGCCCGGCGAGAAGCCTAGGCTCGTCGTTTTGGGGTCTGGATGGGCTGGCTGCCGTCTGATGAAGGGCATAGACACCAAGTTGTACGATGTGGTTTGCGTTTCGCCCAGGAATCACATGGTATTCACTCCTTTACTGGCTTCTACTTGCGTCGGAACCCTTGAGTTCAGGTCTGTAGCCGAGCCCATCGCCCGCATCCAGCCTGCCATCTCCAAGGAGCCCGGTTCCTATTTCTTTCTCGCCAATTCCACTGCTATTGATACTCATAGCCATTTGGTATTCTATTCTTCTTTTTTCTTTAAAGAAACATTATTTCAATTGGGATTTTTTTTAGTTAACTTTCTTTCTCAATTTGGATTTGGATTTGTTAGGCTTCCGAAAGCTTCATCTGTATCTTTCCTTTTTTCTTTCTGCAACAGAATTCTCTTCTTTTCAATCAGCAAAATGCCAAAATGCAATATGCATCACTTGTTTTCCGAAACTATATGATACCTTAAGTACCTCAATGGATTCTCATAAGAAATTTGTACTTGTTTGAAGGTGCATTGCGAGACTGCTACTGATGGATCAAGTACCATGGATCCATGGAAATTTGATATCTCCTATGATAAGTTGGTAATAGCATTGGGAGCAGAAGCTTCCACATTTGGAATACATGGTGTCAAAGAGCATGCCATCTTTCTTCGGGAAGTTCACCATGCTCAAGAAATTCGGCGAAAGCTGCTTCTAAACTTGATGCTTTCTGATGTCCCTGGTATGCAACTTCCTGCCTCTTTCTTTTCTATTCTTTCTTTAACACATTTATGCTATATGTGCTTTCCCTAATACTTTACTCTCGAACGCAGGTATTTCAGAAGAAGAGAAGAGCAGATTGTTACACTGTGTTGTTGTAGGAGGTGGTCCCACTGGAGTTGAATTCAGTGGTGAACTTAGTGATTTTATCACGAGAGATGTTCGTCAAAGATATGCCCATGTTAAGGATTATATTCATGTTACATTGATCGAGGTTTGCTCATTAATATTTTTCTTTATGATATATTATGCATTGATGCGCTATCTTTGCTAGTAGAAAATATTTTGTGATAGCTTCCAAGATATGATTAGGATTTTACTTTTCCTAAGTTCCTCTTTCAGAGTTTTCAATGCTGTATCACTGAATCAGCTATATTGTTATCTTATTCACAGGCAAATGAGATATTATCTTCCTTTGATGATCGCCTTCGTCACTATGCTACTAAACAGTTGACAAAGGTTAGAAATGCTTAATTGACACAAAGTTTGCCTATTCCTTTATGAGTAATATAGCTTGTTTAGTTGCGTAAGACAGACTATTCACAAATTCAATGTTTACTTTAAGTAATATCTTTAAGTAAGAAGATCATAATTCTAGTTATGTGAAAGGATTCGGAAGCTTCTGCTGAAATATATAAGGTACCTTTGGATTTTTCCTTTTTGATTAAGTAACAAGTAAATCTGCAATAATATAAGAACCATCCTTTGCAAACCTGGATTATACACTTTCTCCTCTATTAATGCTATATTGGGTAGACAGATCGACATACATCTCAATAATTTGATTGTTGGAAGTTACTTGGCATTTCTCATTGTTAAGGAATTTTCTTGTTCCCTTGTTCCTTCAGTCAGGAGTTCAACTTGTCCGTGGGATTGTCAAAGATGTTAAACCTCAGAAGCTAGTTCTTAGTGATGGCTCAGAGGTTCCATATGGTCTCTTGGTCTGGTCAACAGGCGTTGGCCCCTCACATCTTGTAAAATCACTGGACCTCCCAAAATCTCCAGGTGGAAGGTAAGTTGTATATTCCTAGTGTCATGTTAAATACCATTCTTTTAAAAGTTTTATTTCATCCCTACTATCTAAAGTTTCTATCTATTGTGAACTTTATGCATGATGGTAAAATCTCCTAATAATTGAAAATACTTTCTTGAATACTTGCATTGAAAGTCTTAGAAAGTGCTGTAATTTCTAATTTCTTGTTATGTGGTTTTCACAAAATGAAAAAAATGAGGTAATACTGTCCGTCTAATTGAAAGTTTTCTTAAGAATTAATATTTTTAAATCGTAGGGTTTCCAGAATTTACACTCTAGTTAGGTAGACTTTTCATTCAAGGTTTATCCTATGGCTCATTCCTTGCCTGGTATGCAATTATCCTCTCTGATTTTGTCTTCCTTTCAAATGTACTTCTGTCCTGCATCAAACAATTGATGTTCTTCTTGGTCAGTTCACAATCTTGTTTCTCTTTCTGTTTACATAGCCAGTGTCTAAACTTCACATAAGTTTGGCCAGCATTTAATTATCTAATATTACCATGATACAGGATTGGTATTGATGAGTGGCTTAGAGTCCCTTCTGTGCCAGATGTGTTTGCTATTGGTGACTGCAGTGGATTTCTTGAAAGTACTGGTAAATCAGTTCTTCCAGCTTTAGCTCAGGTGAGCTATGATCGATATAAGCTTTTCAGATCCCGTTTGATTAAAAAATTTCTGTTAAAATTTGAAAATCTCTAAATTGGGTAATATTGTTGTCTCGTTTTATTTGCCTTTTCATAGAATACAAATGTCATATATCTTCTTTTGTTTCTAATACACTTGTCTCTTGCCCGACTTATGTCATGCCAATTTCCTTTCATTTCTGAAATCTTTGTGCTGGTTTTTTGGCATGTCTCCTTTGAAATTCTCTGGAACAGGTTGCAGAGCGGCAAGGAAAATATCTTGCTGGTCTCTTGAACAAAATTGCTAGAGCTGGTGGAGGGCAGGCAAACAGTTGTGTAGACATAGAATTGGGAGATCCATTTGTTTACAGACATCTGGGAAGCATGGCAACTATCGGCAGATACAAAGCCCTTGTTGATCTTAGGCAGAGTAAAGTGAGTACTGAGTACCCATTCACTTCCTGGCCTTTTGGCTTGAGCTATAAAGATAAAATTAGGCAACTCACTTAAGGAGCATTTTCTACAGGAGGCCAAAGGGATTTCTTTGGCAGGATTTGTCAGTTGGTTTGTCTGGCGCTCTGCATATCTAACTCGTGTAATAAGCTGGAGGAACAGATTCTATGTTGCTATTAACTGGGCCACAACTCTTGTGTTTGGTCGTGATATAAGCAAAATATAGATCTAAATAGAGGTACGTCATTTTAATATTTGGGGGCTAATTTTTTCTTTATTTTTCATCTCTTAATGGTCGGATACCAGGCTGCAGGCATGTAATTTGTTTGCAGGTGACAGTGCTCGTGTAACATTTGATTGCCATTGGTTTGTGAAGATACTGAATAAGTAAAGGCTTCCTCAGTCAGTAAAGGATGTTTCTTGGTGCAAATTGATATAGCTTTTGTAATTCCGTACATAATGGCCAGCCATTTGTTTGTAAGATCTTTTCAGTCTGTCTAGTTATGATCTTATATCAGATTAATAGGTTTTGCCCCCTTCAACGCAAAATTGACTAAATTTACTGTTGTCAGCTACTACGCCACGCATCTATTCAGGAGCTTTGAAGCATGTGATCAAGTTATCAATAGAAGGTGATAAAAATGTTAATGTTTTATTTGCTTGCTTGATCATAATTGGTTTAGTTTTTTAATTTAGTACTTATGACCACAGCCAAGCAAATCAGGAGTCTAGTTCTTTGCAAGCTATGTTGATCGCTGTGTTTTTTTTTTTTTTTTAAATATTGATTTCTAGGATGAGGCAGAAGTTCGTCAGAAGCTAGCACTAGAACTTCAACTTTATACAGGAATCAAGCCCTTATTATATTGTCGGTGCCGTAGTGGGTACTAGGATGCATGCTGTTTTTACTCTCTGACTAAAAAATAGAAAATAAAACAGAATTCAGATATTGGAGCTGTCGGCTATGTCATGCTGTTGCAGTGGTCAGTGGTGGCTTCTCAATCTAAAGCCATGCAAGAACGCGACTCTTAATCACTCTTGTCGAATTACAATTGATCAGGCTACAGCTAGCAATCATCATCCCAGGGAGGCCCTGCTGCTTAAATCTTGTTCTTGCTAGTCTTCATTGAAAGACACTATATGAAATAAAAAGTTGGAAATTCAGAGTTCTAGAAAGCCATATAATCTGAAAGCAATAGGATTAGCTGCTGCATTATGCCTGAAACTCGTTGAAGTCGTGAACTTAGATGATATGCAAATTCCAGTTTACATCCATGAAAAGTGCAATGCCTCTGATCATTCAACTGATGTTTTGAAAGCGACCTAAACAACCCCTGTTTCAGGCCTCCAGGCTACATCTGCATATCAGCAATTGTGGAATGAGCCAGCCTTTTTGCCAACAAGGTCTTTTTTCAACCCGATCTCTCTCCAAGGAAATCTTCTCTCCCTCAGTCGTGGAGAAAACCTGCAAACGTATTGATACTAATTATTATTTCAACAAAATATAAATTAGGTTTGAACTTATCGATAATCAGAAAGTAGTGGATTTTGAACAATGCAATGTGTTGCAATTTAAATAAAATTGAGATATGCGTTTATCATTCATTCGGCTAAAGTTGTTTTATTTTAATAATATTTGTGTTTCGTCTACAAATAACTGAATTTTTCAAAATTAATTACATATAAAAGTTTGATTATAGTGAAAGATACAACATTTAAGAAGAAAAGTTTCAATCACGATAGTACATGTTGATGGTTTGGAAAGTATATATTCCTGGGCAATGCAGAGAAAGGCAGTGGTGAGAAAGTAGTACGTCTACAGGAGAAGAGACCCTAAGAAAATCTGGGCCGTTGATCACTGACATTGTCTGCTTTCAGACTGACCCTCGGCTGTATAATTTTTCTAAAAACCAACTCAAACCTCATTCTTTCTTTTAGGTTCATTTCTGGCCTTACAATTACTTGGTAAATTGGCTGTGTTTCTTACATTCTGGGACATCATAAATATCTGAATGGCACAAATGGAATATGGCAATGCGGATAGGATAGCTCATTTTGTGAACTATAGCTTATGCTTTCATTACATTTGAATATCTTTTTTCCACTTATAATTATTAAAATAAAATAAAATTATATTAAATATTTGTTAGTGGCTCCTTAACTGCTTCTTGCTTGTCCGTAACCATCAATATTAAATATTTAAATTTATTTATCACACTGGATTGATTTAGTCATAACTTAAAAATAGAATTGATTGGATTGGAATGACTTTGTTGATGCAGTTGGGCATAACTTAAAAAGGAAAGAATTCTTAATGCGTTAGTCAAATTTGAATTACTTTCTTAGAATAATCAATTAAAATGCATCTACAAAGATGCGTTGAATTGGTTATGCATCTACGGTCCCAATTGTTTGGAAATATAAAAACAAGAACAAAAACAGTAAATGTGTATTAAATAAGGTATTGAATGTGAATGAATTTGGTTGATAGATGGACGTATTGTTCAACCTGTAAACCCTTATTAATATTTGAACCATGAAAATGACAAGTGTTGCTCATACATTTTTATTTAAAACATCAGAAACATTGTAGAGGTACAGCACTTACCTAATTTTGTGGAACTAATTAATTGTCCAAAAACAAAAACTGGAATAAAATGCAGTTTTAAGGATGGGACTCGTCATTTCCATCCTTGTCCTATTTTTACACTATCAAATATCAAAATGGGAAAGACGTCTCTCTGTCTCACTACTGTTACCCAATATCAATAAAATACACATTATTACATTTTTAATGTTTATTAATATAATAATAGTAATTTCGTTATATACTTGGATATAGTTTCGTGAGGGTCATGGTTGGAGTCGAAGGATACCCAGAATTCCCAGCTGAGATGTCTTAATCAGGGACGTAAATTCTAATTGAAATTCCTTTCACTAATTCATATTATTACATAATAGCTTTCTTAATCAAAATTAGAAATCTGGATGTTGATTAGCAGTAGTAAATAGTATAAATCTCTTATTTATTATTATTACTGTCAAAAATATATTTTAGGTTTTAGATCTAAAAATATCTGTTTAGACCACTGCACTAATTCGTCCTTTTCTGAGACTCTCGCCTCTATTAGGGTTTAGGCCAAACAATAATACATTGAAATGTTAAATGTAAACAAAGACAAATAAGCTGTGATTTTGATATTGAAGAGAACAGAGCAAAGTGAGAGATGCCAATAATAATAATAATAAAGTAAGCGGTGGATCATAATAATTAAAATTAAGACTAATAGACTCATTGCATATTAATATTAGGAGTAATTTATATGTCTGACACTTTTGTTTGTTTTGTGGCAATGCCCTGTCCTTCTCGGGAGTCGCACCGATCCCGATTTTTCCAATATTCAAGTAAATTTTTACATCTCATCACTTTGCTTTCTCATTTCTTCTATAAATACCATTTTGATTTGGTTTATACGACCGCATCAACTTTTGCTTCATTACAATTTCACCCTTTAGCCAACGACTTTTTAGGATAATTTCTCAGAACCCTCCTCAATCTTTGCTTTGATCTAGTCTTTCTATTTGGTCCGAAATGGGTGCTGCATTTAGATTATAGTCATGCTAGATAATAGTTATGTGAACATTCTGCACCACTGATAGAATAAAAAAGAAAACTTGCTTGTTTCTTTTCCTTTTATTTGGGAGGTGGAAAATGGGAAATGCAAGGAAAAAGGAAAATGAAAGTACTTGTAACATCATTCTTAACCATAAATGTGACTGACTGATAACATTATAAATTGAGTACCTTGACATTAGATCTCACAATCCATATCACTAAAATGGTACTTATTTATGATGTTAGATCTCACATATATATTTTCTTTGTGTTGGGTAATATTTGTTGTCATATGCCAAAAATAATAGGTTCTGAAACGAGCATTATGCAAACATACTGTTAAAGGCTTCGGGGCAGTGTTTTTGTTTTGGAGCTAATATTTGGTTGTAGTACGTAAGAGAATATTTTTGCTGCACTAAATATTAATATTAATATTGGTTGCTAGTTTAGTCAGTATAAAGTTGTCTGAAAGGAGAAGAAGTGAAGATATAAGACATTATTAGACAGGAAACCAAATGTGTGTAGTTGAGGAAATTATAATAACGTTGTTGATTATTGACATATTTTTTGTTTAATTAAGAAAAGGGTGTGGAAAGCAAGGATCCTTGAAATTTGGTTCCAAAAACAGCGTCAAGTTGAGTGAGAACTCTGTTGGATGGTCCCTCCCACTTTTAGCAGGTTTTTGCGTTAGGCATCTCCCCCTATGTCCTCTTTTACTTTTTCTTTAATGGCACTGCCACATTATTATTATTATTACCTTATGGTAAATCCTTTCATGCATCAGGTATATATCTACGCCTGTTAGATTTCAATCCAAAGAATATCAAATTTGCTTAGTTACATCTTAATCCTTATAAAATTAATGATATAAGATGTCTGATGACAATATTGGATTCTCTTTCTCTTTTTTCTTATTACCAAACAATAAGACAATTTATGTGTACTTGCTGCTGTTTTGTGTTCAGAAAGAATATATATATAACAATGATGGTTTAGATTGGGATTCGATTCATATGAAATAGTCAAGTAAATGATTTTATGTTGGTTAAAGTAGAATTACAAATAAAACTCATTTCAATAGAATTACAAATAACTGAAGTCATCCGTACTTTAAGAAAAATAATTATTTAGTTAACCGTTATATTATAATTTAAGTTTGAAATATAAAAATTTTAATCCGAAAATAAAGAAAAATAGGAATTATTGTCTTCCTCCATTCCCCACCAATCCATGAGTGCTGTGATGTTAGCCAGGGCTACTAATGTGGCTGCTAATAACAATGTTACGTCACGTACCGGCTCACATGAAAGGCCCCATGTGCTCCATATCACGTCTCTTCCTTATGTGTGTGTCTCTGTGTATATATATACGCACTCGCATATAAATGTAACATTTGCAGACTCCAGCCGCGGCTGCCCACTTCAACCTCTCTCTCTGTCTGCTCTCTCCATTCAAGGGATCTCCTCTGCAACTTGAAGGTATATTATTAATGAAGAAAGCAGATTCCGTCAATGCTTTTGATGCCCTCGACGGAGATGCAGATTTTGATCCCAGCGATCCCCCTCCTTTCAAGATTGCTGAGATCCGAGCTGCGATTCCTAAGCACTGCTGGATCAAGAATCCATGGAGGTCTCTCAGCTACGTTTTAAGAGATGCTTTCGTTGTCCTTGCTTTGGCTGCTGCTGCTCTTTTCCTCGATTCTTGGTGCTTTTGGCCGCTCTACTGGGCTGCTCAGGGTACTATGTTTTGGGCTATCTTTGTTCTCGGCCATGATTGGTAATTACCATTTCTTGATTAGTTATCTATTCCTGCTTTTTTCTGTCTACACCTTTTTTATTCATACATTGTTTTGGATTTGCAGCGGCCATGGCAGCTTTTCCGATAGCACTCTGCTCAACAATGTGGTGGGGCATCTCTTGCATTCTTCGATTCTTGTGCCTTATCATGGATGGTTAGCTTCTACCTACCTTTCTGCTATCAGACATTGCTCATTCTGCTTTTCATTCTGCTTATGTTCTGTTCCATTATTGATGCATGTCGTCTTTTCCAGGAGAATCAGCCATAGGACTCACCACCAGAATCACGGGAATGTGGACAAGGATGAATCTTGGGTTCCGGCAAGTCTCTAAATTAATATTTCATCACAGTTCTGCTTGCTTTAAGCAACTACCTTTATCAATGACTATTCTTTATCTGTCTCTTTCAGTTGCCTGAGAAGATCTATAATAGTTTAGATGTCAGTACTCGGATAATGAGATTCACGGTCCCTCTCCCTTTGCTTGCATATCCTATATATCTGGTAAGACCTCAATTACATCCTAAGTTCTTTAATACAGATTCCGAATGTAAATAACTATAACAGATACAGAGATTCTAATAAGCTCAAATTAATTTGACTTTACTCTCGGTGGTGTCCATTTTGCAGTGGACAAGAGGTCCGGGCAAAGACGGTTCACACTTCAGTCCCTACAGTGACTTGTTTGCCCCAAATGAGAGGAGAGCTGTGTTAACTTCAACCGTGTGTTGGATTTTGATGATTCTTCTGCTCCTCTACTCATGCTTTGTTTTTGGTTCTGTCCAAGTGCTTAAGCTCTACGGTGTTCCATATATAGTAACTAAAAACATTTTCCCTAGTTTCTGTTCCTTATTTAGATTGTTCATCCTCTGACATTAGCCCGCGTGCTATAAATCCTTGTAGATTTTCATCATGTGGCTTGATTTTGTAACATACCTGCATCACCACGGACATGAGCAGAAACTTCCCTGGTACCGCGGCAAGGTACTAAACTTTTTCAGTCTGTTTTAAGTAGCTGAATCTTAAATTTTTTAGAGAAAACTTTAGCAAGTACAAGTAATGGAGAAATTGATCGTCACCATCATCCCCTTGATAATTTAATTAACAGGAATGGAGTTATCTGCGTGGCGGACTAACAACAGTTGATCGTGATTATGGATGGATAAATAACATTCACCATGACATTGGCACACATGTTATACATCATCTGTTTCCTCAAATCCCACATTATCACTTGGTAGAAGCGGTGAGTACATTACGTTTACTTTCGTGAACGATGAAATGATATTCATGTATTAACCAGTTGCGTGCATTGCAGACAAAGGCAGCTAAGCCAGTGCTGGGAAAGTACTATAGAGAACCAAGGAAGTCTGGGCCATTTCCACTTCACCTATTTGAAAATCTAGTAAAAAGCATCAGCCAAGATCACTACGTGAGCGACATTGGAGACGTGGTGTATTATCAGACAGATCCTGAGCTGTACAAGAAATTGGCCAAAACCAAGTTGATTTGATAGTTTGTTATAGAGAAACAGCCAGAACAAAGAGAATTACAGTTTACGAAAAGTCCTTAACGAGGACAGCTCCCTTGAACACTTGTGGTGCTGTCATAGGATGGCTTCAGTTCAGTAGGACAATTTGTAGGGATGTTCTGGAGGACTTAGAAAGTTGTGATGCTTTGGTAATAATATGTACTGTTAGTTTTTGAAAAATGTAATATTTATTTTTTCCTGCAAAAAATTCTGTCATCATGCATCTTTTGCTATCAGGGAATCCTAAAATGTAAGAATTGTAGTGCAAAATCAGGCTCCTCCTACTCTGCTTTGCAGGTACACCATGTGATCAACTTGCATCATCACATGCCACAACCAGCTCCATCTACATGTCATGTGCCTCAATTGCGCGTTTGTGTTTTTGTTTTTCTTTCTTGTTTGTTTTTTCTTAAAGTTTCTTGAATTAAAGGGAAGAGCTGCAGGAGCAGAGAAAGGGAGGGAATGGAAGATTTTGGTATTTGAAATCCTGACACTCCATCACCGGATTATTGCTCAAATGTCATTCATGGGTTAACTTCAGCTTACAAATGTCCTGAAAAAAAGAGAGGAAATTATGACAAGTAATTATCATAAAGTCCTTTATTTTAGGGGAAGGGGGACACTGAAAATGACATATAGTCGGGCTCTGGGACAGTATAAAGTATCAAGTTGAGCAACTTGGGCTGGCTGGCTCGCTGCAGGTTAAAAGCATAAAGTTTAGAGGATCTTGCCAAACTGTTCCAAGTTCTTAGCATGTATACATATGAATGATACATGAAAGAATTTGTTCGTATTGAAAAGAAAGAAAAAGAAAGGGAAGCGACTCCCACCTCAAAGCAGCAGTTGTTGAGTTCACCTGTGTGATGGATTATTTGCGTAATCTAAGCTAATCACGCCGAGAGATTGTGTCAGTACCATTAACATGACTCTAACAACAGTATTAAGCCCTGTTTGATTACCTTTATCACAAAACTTGCATGACCTAGTTGCAATTGACATACCACTTCTTCTCTATGTTGACTACGTACTCTAAATCATCCATTCATTCCCACACTAAATTATTTTCATATTCCAAGTTTGTTTATTTTCCCTTCAGACTCACCACCCACCAGAATATTAATGGATACCATCAATGAAGAAGTAAATTCATAAATTATGCTGCTGCACAACTTATACATGGGAAGATAGCAGGCCTTTGCCAAAATCAGCCCACGATTATTGGGCCTAGCTAGCTTCCCTCTGGTATGATGCTTGGCTGCCACTGTAAACTGGAACTTTCAGTCTCCTTCTGTAAATGCACTCAGCATGTCATGGGGGTATGGAATTCTGGGTGACAGAGTTTTTACTCAAGAGTTCATTTACTTTCTTCTTTTCTTTTTATTCATTTGGGGCAGGCTTGTGCTGTTCCATGAGATGGCATCTCAATGAAAATGTTGGGAATACACATACAAATGAAGTTCGCATCAATTTACTTGAGAGATCTTTCACAAAACTGTGCGAGCACACACAGCATCATAAAGAGGTCTTTGAATCTCTCAGAGTTTAATGTTGGAAACAATTATTTTGCAAACCTCATCTTAAGTTTACTATTTTTTCTTGTTTTGTTAGACCAAAAGAAAAAAGCAGAGGGAAGAAGAAAATAGAAATAGCTGGAACAGTGGAGCCTCAGCCTACAAAACCAAAAGGAATTTCCTTCCTGACACACTAACCAGACATTGTGTCTCCCTCATCATGCCATTGCAATCAAATTCTCTTTCTTACACATTCTGTCCCTCTCTTTTGAAAAGTCATATATATTTTTATGCCTAAAAGCCAACTAACTCATTAAGATGGAATGATATTTTTAACACTTGTCTTGTTTGGTATCTCATATAATTTACCTTTTCTAGCATAATATTAACTCATACTTTAAATTTTTACCATTTCTTTTTTAAAATATTTTTCCCTTTTTTGCCATTTCAATATGAAAAGACAGACAGAAAATGCAGAAATTGACTTGTCAAGGCGTGCGGAAACATATTCCTGAGAATGAGTGGAATTGCATATCAATTAGTAACACGTACCATACAAACTCCTCCCATTTCAAATGCAAAAGCCCGCCTCTGTCTTCCCTTTATTCCTTCTCCCAGCCAAAAGCACACACATTATATTCAAATCTCTCAACTTTCTTTTTCTTTCTTCTTTTTTCCTGCCAACTCTTTATTCTTTTTCTTCCATTCTTCAAATTCCTCTTACCCTTTTAACTCCATCTTTTACAGTTACACACTTCTTTCTTCTCTCTCTCTCTTTTTTCAAACATGAAACTATTGCCATCTCCTTCCGTTTCGTCTTCCTCCTCCACTACTATTACTACTATCCCTTTTGATGCAAATATGTGCACTCCAAAAACTTCTACCGCTAGTTGCCTTTCAGGCATTTTGCGTCGACTTCTCTGCTCTCGCAGCCTCCCTACCTACCCTTCTGATCAAATCACAGACGACTCCACTTCAATGCCATGCGACATCAAGCAACAAGGCTTTGCCACCTCATTTGAGGCTACTGCTACTAATCCTGGCATTGTGGCTAGGCTCATGGGCTTGCAATCTTTACCTGACTACGCCACTTCAGTACCAAGAACCCGATCCTTGAATTCTGCGGAATTTCCAGATGAGATTGATCAAATGAAAGGGCACCACAGACGGGTTAAGAGCTTGTCATTCCATGAAATGCCAACTATTCTTGAGCTAGAAAATGAGCAATTCTTTGTTCTTAGCTTCGAGAAAAGAGGTGACGATAAAAAAACTAGATCCAAAGAGAAGAAAAGTGAAGTGGGCTTTGGAGAATGTAGGGAGAGGAGAAGAGAAAAAAGTAAAAACAAGGAAAACGGAAATGAAAACGTACTATTCAAGAACGAAGACGAAGAGATCATCAACAAGATGGTCTTAAGAGTACTCAATGAGAAACAGCTGACTGAGAGGATACCAGAAGTGCTGCCTGATCAAGAAATCGGCAAATTCAGCAAAATTGAAGATTCAGCTAAGTCTACTCCACCTTTGAAGGACTTGCGCGGGGCAAGAAAAGCTGCCTCTGCCTTGCATGAATCAAAGAAAACAGGTAGGATAAGCTGTGATAAGGACCTCCCAGATGGAGCAAAATTCACGAGGAGAAAGAAAATGAGAAATAGGCGCAGATTGAAAAATGAAGAACAAGAGGAATGCAGTTCGGAAGATTCCAGTCCTGTTTCTGTTCTTGATTTTGATCAATTCATCGTTGATCCTGAAGCTCCCACATCAGGTTTTCTTTTCTTTACTACTTCTCAAGTTAGGCATGAAGAATAACTGTGCTTTGTTAATTTGAAATGTTGCTTATTGGTACTACATGTAACAGAGGAACATACTGCTTCAAGGAGGAAATTGTCATCAAGACTCGACGATCACAATCAATTATTGCCTAGGAATAATAATCTCAGCAGTGGAGATGATCTGAATTCAAAGAGAACCGAAGAAACATGTCATGGATTAAGTAACGCAGATTGTCATACTCAAATTGACTTCAATATGTGGGGTGAAATTTGCCAGCTTGCTGAAGCTCAAGTAATTGACTCTATTTGGACGCAGCAAAGGGCTTGGAAATTCCAAGATTTTGAAGACATTAGTGCAGATTTTGGGTTACAAATTTTAAATGAGTTGTTTGATGAACTCGTAGATCAACTTGCTTCACTGCAGGAGGAATAAGAACAAAAGAAAAAAAAAAAAATATTATTGAACTTGTAAGATGATAACTTGTGTAAATTTTATAGCATTCATAAGAATCTCTAAATCTTTAATTAGTTCTGATAAATTTATAAATAAAGAAAAAAATAGAAAATTTTTATTAATATTATGTTTGTTTAAAATTTATTAAAATATTTATTTTAATTTGAAAAAATATAAGAGAGAAAAAATTAAATATAAAAAATTAAATTGAAAAAGATATTTTAGTGTTATGAAATACATTAAATTAATTTTATTTTATTTGAAATATATAAAATTTTATATTTATAAATAAATTTTATTAATATTTGTATAGGATAATTTAGAAGCAGGGAGTGGGACTCACGAATTCATTAAGCATCCCACTTTAAGAGAGACAGTATAATGATTGAAAAGTGAATCCTAGTATCGTAGCCGACAGAATTGCCCGTTGCCTTGGCTCCTAAATTTGCTCTTAGCCATAGTAATTAGATTCCATTAACGGCTTACATTACCAACTAATGATGTGTTAAAGAACCCTCAATCATCAGCAGCAACTTGTCTTTCTTTAATACATGAATACGCCCTTTCAATGCTTAATTTAGAAAGCATTTTTGGCATAATTATTCCTAGGCGGCAAACAAGGAAGAATGTTTCTATTTGTCAAAAAATAAAATAACCCAATAAAAGAAAAGAAAAGCAACCATCATCAACCAAAATGATAATAATATATATATTCTTAGTGATTCAGTTCAAGAAAGCCGGCAGATTGAGATGGAAGCTGCAATGTTGACTCAAAGGGTATAATATAATTTTTAGATGTCAGCAAGAAATAGAATCAGGATGTTTGTTTCTTTAATATTGTGCTCATGAAAGTTGGATCAAAAGATGCAATTAGGAGCTACCCTTTTCCTCAGTGCTCAACATTCTCCCCCCCACCATTTCAGAATCGTGGAGCAGATCAGCCTTTCACCTTTCAGCAAGAAAAATAAAATATATCACTGGTTTGGTCACTCAGCATAATAGTATGAGAAACTTTTAGATTATGGATATATCTAATAAAGTATACAAGTTACAGAGGACGCGACCAATAAATTTTACTGAAAAACTTTTCCTTTTCTAACATTCAGAGAGCTGGATGCCAACGTCTCTATGCATTATTTCTCAGCTATTAAGAACCCCCATCAGATTACAGAATTAAGGTTGGGATGTGAAAGCCATACTTGAAGAAAAACATACATGTACCTACAAAAAGAAGGGCAACTGAAATTTTAAAATATGTTTTATTCAGTAATTAATGTAACAGCTTTTGGTACATGTAATGTATACAAACCTACAAAGTAGAAATAATCCAACACTTAGTAAAAATGAAATCAGGTATACTTTGCACTACCCAGCCCCCCTCTATTCTCATCTCTGTCAGCACAAGAATATGCTTCCATGCCTTCTTCTATCTGCTTGCCAGGAATCAGCAAATACACAAACCAAATTACCTAGAAAAAATAATTCATCATTCAACATAACCTAATAATGCTATGAGCAGAAATCCTTCACCTGCCCAACTCCTTTTTTCTTTTTCCTTTCTCCAATTTCTTTCCTACTGGATATAATTTGAAATTAATAAACATAAAAAAACAAATTAAAAGAAGATTACTAGTTAAAATGTTAATTTAGGAGCCATATGGGGGCTAATGTTGGTTTAAGCCACCATCTGCTCCTGCTCAATGTACAATTGCTCCACCCAGGCTGGAAATATTTCTGAATTTCCGGTGTTAAGATGGCATTGCTGCTGCTCCTCAAAACCCAACTGCCGAGGACTCGTAGAAGGGGCATCCTTCACCAGGGACTGCACCCACGACACATCTGGCGCATTAAGAGTCGCTGGCAATGAGGTTGCAGCTGCTCCAGCTCCCCCATTGTTTCGAATGCCGAAAGAAGCAGACTTGCGCAGCTTATTAAGCTCTTCTCCTTGGATACCCCAATCTAATTTGCCATCAGGGGAACCCCAATCTGAAAAGTTAGAAGCCATTATGGTTGCTGAAGAAGTGGGTGAAGAAAACCCAGTATGACGGTTCACAGCACTTCGTTCAACAAAGCTTTGACTTCTTTTTGCAAAGGCGGCTGACCTCGAAGTCAAAACTGCTGCTGCCGCTGCACCAGATGGATCAATCCCAAAGGAAGATGGCCTAACGGGGGAGGATGAGAAGTTGGTCGGATAGCTCGAGCGGAGCTGCTGATTAATGTTCTGGCGAATTTGAATACCGGTTGGAGACTGCAATTGGGATGAAGTAGCATCCACAGAAAGTCCCTGCAACTGAGGCAAAATTGAAGGATCAAGAGATCCAAAAATGTCTTCAAGGTTAGTGGGCTTCACTCCTCCAAGCCTGTGTAACTCCCCAGTTCGATCACTAGAGGAGGCAGCAAAAGCTGAAGAAGTGGACAAACCATTATTCCAGCTAGACGGTGAGGAGAGACCAGATAACTCATCCATCAGTTGTTGCCGGCGACGGTGACTATCAAGCCCAAGCAACTCCATTTCTAATTCCATATCTCTAACACTCAGTGCAGATTTCAACCTGCTACCAGGAAGCTGCAAGGTAGGGGGTACAATATTAGATTGGTTTGACCATCCACCCATAGGAGAAGAGGACCCAGTGGGAGTCATTGGCGGGGTTGATGTAGGTGGTATCAAGACAGATGGAGAACCAAGCGCAAGCGGGCTAATAGAACCCATATCCAGGGTTGAACCATTAGCCGAGTAGGATCTAGGTGAAGGTACAGCCGACCCCGTTGAAGCATACAAGGGGCGAAGCTCTTCAGGCTTGTGAGCAAAGAAACAAACCCTCCTTGTGCAATTAATTTCATCTTTGCAGAGACGTGTTCGATACTGGGCAGGGTGAAGCCAGCACTCAAAAATACCATGTGCATATTCACAAGCATCACCCTGCCTGCACGAACCCTTGCGAAACTCAGGGCATGGGACACAGCTATAATGGTATTTCCTTGGATCTCTCCGCCTTGCATTCTCACCAGGGTGAACAAATGGACACTCCGTCCAGTCATGGGAATAGGCCCTTGAGCAAGGCTTGACCTTGAATGTATACATTCTAAATTCATCAGTACCATATATACCATTCTTGATATCTGGAAGAGTGAGATCAACAGGATATTCTTTCTTCTCAGTCCCATCTTTTGATACTCTCGGTGTTGAAACTTCTTGCAGCTCTTGACCATACATTTCAAAAGGGTTCTGATCAGCCAAAACACAAAATTCATCACCAGAGCTACCACCCTTTAGCATGATCTCTAATGCCTTTCTCCTAGAAGTAAGACCAGAACTAACAACTGGAGCTATCAAATCACCTGCGTGATTTCCGTTAGCATCAACAGCACTAGGATCAGCAGAGGCATCAAGCAAGCGCTTAACAACCTCAAGAGAAGCTGCAGAGCCGCCTGCAGCAGCACAGTGGAGTGCTGTGGCCCCATCAGAACCCAACCCTCTATTAACATCAGCACGACCTGTTTCCAGGATATAATTCAAGACATCTTTGCTTCCAAACAAGGCCGCAATCATGAGGGGTGTCCTCTCCTCAATTCCCATCTTTCTTGAGCCAATTCTCCGGCCGTACCACAAGCCAGGTTCATCAACATCACGGCCTTCTTCTTCAATTGCTCTCTTAAACCCAATCAGATCATTGGAAGCAGACAATTCGAGCAAAATAGAGAGATCATAGCAAAAATAATCTTCTTTTTGCAACTCATCGATGAAACCAAGGTGAGTTGGTTTCCTCTTTGACCCACTGCACATCGAATTAGCACTCTGTTCTCAAAACCCTTGCGGAACTCCTTCTGTTCAACAAAGTAACAACAAAAGAAGCCTTAAAAACACACTATCAACATAAAATAGACACGGTTTTGTTCAATACAAGCAAAGATGGAGAAAGACAAAAACTTATGAAAAGGAACAATGGAACAGAAATGAAAGCAAGGATATTTGAACTTGAGGAAATTGTAAGGAAAACAAGCATAAAAATTGTTCTTTTTTAAAAAACAAAAGGCACGCAATTTGCAGATGAATTTTAAGCCTTTAAAGAAGCAACCAGAAAACCATATTTGATACAACTAAAATTAAGAAACCTTCTTTTAACGAAAATGAAAAAGAAAAAAAAATGGAAGAAACAGAAATCGGTTACAAGCTCAAGTCCCAAACAAACAAAACTGACTGTACCGTCTAAATAACACACCCTGTTACAGGCTCCTGATGTTTTTTAATTAACACTAAAACTCAAAACTAATAATTAGTTTCCCACAGCTGATAGTATTAAAATAACCTAACCAGCCAATAACTCAAATTCCCTTACTTACCTACGTTTGAAAACCAACCTAACAAAAACATAAACACTTGTAAAACTCATCTACACAACAGCCCAACAAATAGAAAAAGAAAATTTGTCGCAATAAACAGTAAGAAGAAGAGGAAAAAAGAACAGATACCTTTAAATGAAGAGATGAAAAAGCAAAATCCCAGAACTGATATGCTCTAGCCGCCTATTCTATGCTTTTGAAGTTATAACAGCTACAGCCACAACACCCAACCAAAAAAACAAATCACTCAGTGGAGAGAAAAGATAGACTTTTCTTTAGCTTCTCTTTCTCTCTCTCTCTCTCTCTCTCTCTCTCTCTCTTTTTAATGGGAATGGGAATGGCTTTGGGGGGTCCAAAAGACGAACCTATTGGAGCTACTTCTATCAATGGCTCCTCCTATCGAGTCTTCCCTTTGCTTTTTTTTTTTTAAAAAAGAAAATTGAAAAGACTTAAAAAAAAAGAAAAGAAAAACTTTATCAGAATTTCTTTTGAAAAAGAAGAAGAAGAAAAGGTACAAAATGCAAATGAAATGCAGATGCAAGGGAAATACAAAGAGAAACCAAATTAACGTTGGAAGGGAGGAGGTGGTGGAGGGTGGGGCCCACTGAATTTTCTTTTTCTTAAATATCTAACACTCTGCAAATGTTGAATCGCCACGTGTTTATTTCTCTGTACAAACGGCCTCACCATAGGTGGCTGTATCGAGATTCCGGATTATCACGCCTTACGCGTTTTTGGACTCTCCTGCGATGACGTGGACGCAGCTGCAGCGTCACCGTATATAGATTTCATCTTATCGGTCCACTCAATTTTTCTATTCTCACAGCATGTCTGGACACCTGGCTATTTTCAATACGAAACCCCATGTTAGTGGACTGTTAATTGTTCTCGAGTGACAGAGCTGTTGTTTGATTAAATCCTTAAAGTTGGATATTGGTGCTCAAATCAAATGCGCACTTTGAAACCATCGACGAATAGGAGCGTTCATTCGGTCCTTTCTAGAAAAATCGGTCTGTCTTCTTTTCAAAAATATAATCTCTTTATTCCTCTTTTTCTTTTTTTTTTTTTTCTTTTTTTTTTACATAATAGGTTTACTTCCTAAATTAATCCTGAATTTTTTATTTATTTTCCTCTTTTTGTGTAATTTCTATTTTATTGAATATTTTTATTTTTATTTTTATCAGCTGAAATTTATGGCTATAATGCAAATTTTGTAGAATTGGCTGTGGAGAAGCAAAATATGGCAAATTCAAATTTAAGACCAAAAAAATTTAAAATTTTACTGAATCCAGAATTTGTTGGAGCGTCTTGCGACTTACATACACCAACACAAATAAATCAACTAATTTGATAATACTATATAATGATTATATAATTTAATTTATCTATGAGTAACGCAGTATACTAAATTTACCTAATAATTTTTTTATAGAAATTAAAAATGCACTAATTTCTTTACAAGAACAAGAAATGCTATTTCGTTCCCATTTCTAAGCCATATATGGTCACTCCTTACTTCTAAAAGCAGAGATACAATTAAAATGAGTTGAGTTGAAATAATAGAACTTAACTCAATTGTAAACTTTAAAGATTGAAATTAGATTTTGAGCTCAAGATCAATAACCCCACTCAAATTGATCTCCAATATAAAAGATTTTCACAATTTCAAATTTAATCTTGAATTACTAGAATTCTTAGGTTTGTTTAGGTATAAGTTTACTGTATATAGTAAGGTTAAAAAATGTAAATATTCTAAAATAAAAAAAAAAGATCAAATTCTAAAATGTAAAGGTTAAATATATAAATGGGTATTTAAATTTGTTTCGTTTTTACACCATAAATTCAATTTTAATTTAATTAGACCTCTCAATTTTACGGGTTATTATTTTTAAACCTTTTAATCACAGACATTATGTGTAAGTTTTATGAGATATTTAAAACATTTAAGTTTGAATAAAATAATAATATATTTAAAATATAAAATAATGACTAAATATATAAATGATTCTTTAAATTTGTCTTATTTTTATAATTGGCCCTCCAAACTCAACTTTGTTTCAATTGGATCTCTTAACTCTACGAGTTATTATTTTTAAACATTTTAATACATATGTTATGTCTGTGTATCTTACACTATCTAAAACGTATAAATTTAAATAAAATAATAATATATTTAAAATATAAAATAATAGCTAAATATATAAATGACCCCTTAAACTTGTCTCATTTTTTCAATTGACCCCCTAAACTCAATTTTGTTTCAATTAGACCTCTCAATTTAATGGGTTATTATTTTTAACTCTTTTAATCACAAACGTTAAGGGCGTGTGTTTTACACCATCTAAAAAATGCATAAGATATATTTAAAATATAAAATAAAATAAAAAGTAAAAAAGTAAGTTTTAATTCTGTTGAAAGAAGAAAAGACATGACAGTGGTCTTAGAGGCTGCACAAGCCAGATTGCTTGTGCAGACAGTTCATCATAGACCTACAAGTGAAAAAGGAGCAACCTTTCCTGCTTTGCAGGAAAAGTCACTTCAACCTTTCCACATTGAGAAGTATACGTTAGAAGGCAACCGTTAGAGTAGGATTTCAACTTGTATATATATCAAGCAACAGTTTTAAAGAATCAGAATTCCATCATATAATAAAATCACAGCTTCATAAAATCTACATGGTATCAGAGCAGGTTACCATCCTGTAATCATCATTTACCCAACAACATGTCATAAACAGATCACAAATTAACCAGCATCATTCTCAAAGGAAATCAGAATTATTTCGAATGGTCCAAATCGGTCTATATTGGTCTCAGTGGTAGAAGAAAGCTTGGCTTCATCACAAGCACAAAGCCAAAGCTAAAGCCTGAAAGACCAGAAGCCCCGACAGAGCATGAGCTCGAGAAACTGGAAGAATGGCAAACGACAGACCACATGGTCATGTCGTTGCTCACCAGCACTATGGAGCCGCAAATTGCAAGGCTCTGTATGTTACTGGATTCATCAAAAACAGTCTGGGATAAAGTAAAAAGCCTATATGGCCATCAACAGAATTTTGCTCATATCTTTAACCGTAACAAGAATTAGCAAGAATCACTCAGGGCACAAAATCAAGTTCGCAGTATGCGACAGAAATATTAACTCGATGGGAAGAGCTTCAAAGCTACTTACCTCCATCAACAGATGCAGAGGAAATTCAAAGAAGAGCAGAAAATGATCTTGTATACACCTACCTGGGAGGATTAGACTCAAGCTATGACAACTTGAGGTCTCAGATCCTCCTATCCACTGACTTACCGAAAATCGACACTGTCATTACGATTGTGCAACACGAGGAGACTCGAAGGACTCTAATGAACCCTTCGGCCTCACTCGATCTCACTGAAAGTCAAGCATTCACATCGCGTCGCCCCAATCTCACCGAAGGAAGCCAGACAAGGGGAGGGGCGAGCACGAGCGAGTGATGCGACCACTGCAAGAAGCAGGGTCACAATCGCACTCGTTGCTGGCACCTACACCCGCAGCTCAAGCTAACCCGAGGATGGGAAAGGGGGAGCGGCGAAGGAGCGAGAAGAGGAGGAAGAAGAAAGCCCGAGGAAAACTCTAGGGAGAAAAGGGATTGTGGGGGCTGGGCGTCATATGCGGATAATTATATGACGCCCCAACCTGACTCCCTAGGGTTACATCGACCCGACCCGGAAAGTCTGGACTAGACCCAACCCGGTTATAATGCCTCAGGGTCAGGCCCGACCCATCAGGCCCACCAGGCCCAGCAGAAGCAGCAAGCCCAAGTGGCCGAAATATTGGCCCAATTACAGGCCTTGGTTCTCCAACCCAACGGGTTCGGGTCAACTCAACCCGACGGGTTAGGTTCGGTTCAAACTGCTTTAAATTCCTTACAAAATTCTTTGAAACCTTGTCAAAATACTTGGATTATTGACTCAGGTGCAACAGATCACATGACCTGGGATCCAAAAAACTTCAAAAAAATTAATTTTGTTTCCAATTCCCACAATGTGACTGTTGCAAATGGAGAAAAAGTCAAAATTCAAATTTACTTGACTCCCACATTGAAAATATCTTATATTTGCCTGAATTTAAATCTAATATGTTATCTGTGGGTAAAATTACTTATGATTTAAACTGCAATGTTATCTTCTCACCTACTTCAGTCATATTTTAGGATCGAACTTTCAGGAAGACGATTGGTGGGGGGAAAACTAGAAAATGGCCTCTACTACCTCCATGCTCCACCCAAGAAATGTTTTTTGTCAACAAACCCTAACCAAGGCATGTTAATGCATCAGCGGTTTAGGCATCCCTCCAATAATGTTTTGAATAAATTATTTCATTATAACTTAAATTCCAACAATTGTGATGTGTGTAAATTTTCTAAACACAGTCGATTACCTTTTTCTTTATTCTCCAGTGTATCTGAAAAACCTTTTGATTTAATTCACTCTGATGTTTGGGGACCTGCCCCTGTTACATCCTATAATCATTTTAGATATTTTATCACATCTATTGACGATTACTCTCGTACTACCTGGGTTTATTTACTAAAAGGAAAAAATGAAGTTTTTTCTCGTTTTCAAGAATTCTATAATTCATCCAAAACCAATATAATGCTACTTTAAAAAATTTTCGCTCCGACAATGGCACGGAGTACATAAACCAAAATTTTTCTGTATTCTTTAAACAAAAAGGTATTATTCATCAAACCACTTGTATCAATACTCCTGAACAAAATGGTATTCTGAACGTAAAAATAGACATCTTCTCAATGTCGTTCGTACTCTCCTTTTTCAAAATAACGTCCCGTCGATTTTTTGGTCCGATGCCCTTTTGACTGCTGCCTACTTGATTAATAGACTTCCCACTGCCACCTTAAAGCATTTAAGTCCCCTAGAGGTTCTCAAATGTAGAAAAATTGAATTAAGTCACCTCAGGGTCTTTGGCTGTGTTTGTTATGTTCACATCAACAGTCAACACAAACTAGATAAAAGTTCTGTCAAAACCCTATTTTTAGGATATTCCTCCACTAAAAAAGGGTATAAATGTTATGACCCCTATACTCATAAAACCTACATCTCTTGAGATGTCTCATTTATCGAGACTGTTCCATATTACACCACTCGAAATCATAATAATCCTCATGGGTCTTGCACATTATTATTTCCGCCTAACTCTGATTTTTATCTTAGCAGCCTTACTTTGGATTCTTTACAGGGGGAGCCCTCTCCAGTCTCAAGGTCAATTCCTTCAGGGGGAGACAATACAATTGAAGATACAACTTCTGAAATTCAACCCCAAATCCAACCTCAACCTCAAGAGGAAGCAATCACCTTGAGAAGGTCCACTCGTCAAACTCGACCTCCCTTAAATTAAGAGATTATATATCTCATTCGGTAACTTACCCTATCCAAAGTTTTATTTCCTATGATACCATATCAAGCCAATAACGTAGCTACTTAAGCCAGATCTCATCTCATCTTGAGCCAACCAACTTTTACGAAGCTAATACCAATCCTAAATGATGTAGGGCTATGAAAGAAGAACTTCAAGCTTTAAAAAAGAATGACATATGGAATATTGTACCTCTTCCTGCAAATAAGAAACCAGTTGGATGCAAGTGGATATACAAAATAAAGTATAACAATGATGGGACTATTGAGAGATACAAGGCCAGACTTGTCGCCAGAGGCTTCATTCAAACTTATGGAGTTGATTACCAAGAGTTGTTTGCTCCGGTTGCCAAGATGAACACTGTCAGAATTCTTCTTTCAGTTGCAACCAATCAGGGATGGAACTTATTCCAAATGGATGTCAAGAACGCCTTTTTATAAGGAAACCTAGAAGAAGAAGTTTATATAACTCTCCCTCTTAGCCACGAATTAGCCACATATGCTTCCCTGGTATGTAGGCTAAAAAAGGCTATCTATGGCCTTAAACAATCTCCGAGAGCATGGTATGCCAAACTAAGCCTCTTTCTATTAAAAATTAGTTTTACTAAATGTGATTCTGACTCCTCTATGTTTGTTAAACACAATCACACACATACTATCATTATTCTAGTATATGTTGACGATATCATAATAACAGAGAATGATGATCAAGGTATTAAGGATGTCAAACAAAGTCTAATGAAAGAGTTTGATATTAAGGACCTTGGGCAGCTCTCTTATTTCCTAGGAATAGAAATGGCAAAGTCTACAAAAGGTTTATTCCTATGTCAAAGGAAATACATTCTTAATCTATTAAAGGTCCCAAGCCTTCGTCATTGCTTAAATCGCCCGCGCAAGAGACGAAACGTCTTCAAAACATAGTAATGGAGAAGGTAATAGCCGAAGAAAGAAAGAAGAGCGACAAGGTTTAGTTCAGATTTTACTGTTTGCTCTCAATGAAATTTGCCATATTGCACTAAGTTACTTACGGATGTATGCATGCAGTCCGAGAACACTTTGGGGTGAACACCCATCCAAACAAGTAGGGTCAATAGTTCAACATTTAGGCCGTAACATTTAGCAAAGAAATTAGAAAATTGGGAGCTAAACCTGCCAACACTCCTATGGAAACCAAAGTCAAACTCAATCTGGAAGATGGAGAACCTCTAGCCAACATAGGACATTATCAACGCTTGGTAGGAAAATTAATATATTTAACTGTCACTAGAAATGACATATCATTTACAGTAAGTATGGTAAGCCAGTTCATGCATGCCCCTCGCACTTGTCACCTAGAAGCTATAGATAGGATTCTCAGATACCTAAAAGGAACTCCAGGACAGGGAATATGGATGAAGAATAACAATTCTAATTCTATAGTTGGTTTTTCTGATGCAGATTGGGCTGGAAGCTGTGACAGAAAGTCAACCACTGGTTTTTGTGTCTTTGTAGGAGGAAACTTGGTGACATGGAAAAGCAAAAAGCAAAGCGTTGTTGCAAGATCTAGCGCAGAAGCTGAATATCGTGCAATGGCATCTACAACTAGCAAACTCATCTGGATCAAGCAAGTCCTCAAAGATATGAAAATTGAAAACAACGGACCTATGATGATGCATTGTGATAACCAAGCTGCCCGTCATATTGCATCAAGCCCTGTGTTCCATGAACGAACTAAACACATTGAAGTGGATTGCCACTTCATCAGGGAAAAAGTTCAAAAGGGAGAAATTAAAACTCCTTATATCAAAAGCCAGGACCAACTAGTAGACATCCTTACAAAGGCACTTGATAAACAGAAGCATCACTCAATTCTCAGCAAAATAGGCTCAATAAACTTATATGAACCCATCTTGAGGGGGAGTGTTGAAAGAAGAAAAGACATGACAGTGGTCTCAGAGGCTGCACAAGCCAGATTGCTTGTGCGGACAGTTCATCATAGACCTACAAGTGAAAAAGGAGCAACTTTTCCTGCTTTGCAGGAAAGATCATTTTAACCTTTCCACATTGAGAAGTATACGTTAGAAGGCAACCATTAGAGTAGGATTTCAACTTGTATATATATCAAGCAAAAATTGTAAAGAATCAGAATTCCATCACATAATAAAATCACAGCTTCATAAAATCTACAAATTCTTAAACAAAACTTGTCACAAGAGAGCATTTCCTTACTATGGTCACTGGTGCGGGCATAATCTGTGAGGATAAAAAAAAAAACTTGATGATAGAAAAGTTAAAGGATTTCAACAATTTATTTTAGTCATTTGAAAAATATAAATTAATAAAATAACTTTAATGTATAATAAACAATACATTAAAACTAAGGAAACATATTTTTCACAAGAGATTAATGCAAAACGCTTAATTTTTGTCTGTGAATGATTTAAATATAACAACTCGAGAAGTTAATATGCCCAATTGAATCAAAGTTGAGTTTAGGGGCCAATTATAAAAATAAGACAAGCTCAATAATTCAATTATGTATTTTGCCTATTATAAGTAATGTCGTAGGTGAGAATATTAATTTTTTATTACTACTGTTAATAGACGGCTTAAAATTAAAGTTGAAAAGTCTAATTGAATCAAAATTAAGTTTGGAGGACAAATTGTAAAAAGTAGAATAAATTCAAAGAGTCATTTATATATTTAGACAAAAATAAAACTTAAGTAAGGTACCAGGTTCTCGAGTTTAGTAATTTAGTTTCTTACAGTTTTTTTTTTTTTTTGTGGCAATTTGGACAAGGATTTGATTCAACTCAACTATTGTTTATAAGAAATCCAAAAAAAATTTGATTGATAAGTCTGGTTGAGTTGGGTTAAAGAATATTCAAACAGGAGCAATGGTCACATATGCAGACGGCTAAGAAATTAGGGCGAAACTGGCTTGGAATGCGTCAAGGTTGAGGAAAGTCAAAGGTGTGCCCAAAAATGGGTCACCACCCATTCATAAATGGACTGCATGGAAGATAAGAGTGATTAGGAACCATGAGAGCAGCCCTCTTTAAGTCTTCACTCCCAAAGTATTTCATGTCATTGCTTTGCTTGGAAAACAAATAATAATGATAATAATAAAAAAGAGTAAGGGGTTATTTTGTGTTATATTAGCCCATTTAGATATCTGTCAAAGCTTACTGGTCCTGGGTTGCTATCCTTTCTGATAGTAATCTAATTCTACTTCAGGATTTTGGGATGTGCATTCCTTGCTAAATTTCTCCATTTCTTTTTCCTTTGTCTGCCAAACCAGAATTTTCCAATTTACAACCTGAAATTAAACTAAACAAGTTATTATATATAAAACTCTCAAAACTTAATCTTATTATTATAATATTGCAAGTGTAACAATAAATAAATGGATTTGTATTTGGCTGACATAAATTGCTGAAAGAATTCATTTATACCTTTTGATTTAATTATTATGGCTATGATGACACTCTATTTTTTCTTCTTTTGCAGTTTTCTTTTTTAATAAAGAATTAAGAAATCAGATATCCACAGATATTTCAAGACGTAAATTACAAAAAAAGTACTTCATCAAAATCTTGTTTTTGGTCATAAAATTACAAGTCAAATTTTGTGAGTTAATTATTTAATTGTTGTTGGAAAATAAGGAAAAGGTTTTCAAAATAAAATATAAAAATTAAAAATAAATAACATATGACATCATTCCTTAGTTCAGCAATTGTGAAGTCTTCTCTTGGACTTTTAATAAATATATCCATATGGAATAATATTCAATTTGGCCTCTTTTTGACCTTTTAACCCAATTTAGTCCAACATCTTGCTATTATGGCTCAAATTACTCCTTACATGAGAGAGTGAGAGTCACTCTCCATAGAGAAATTAAATATGACACTTTTTAAAAATAAAAAAAGATAGAAAATAATTTACTAATTTTTATTTAAAAATAATTTGAATAAATAATCTAAAAAACAATTAAAGTATTTCTTGATTCAACTTAATAATTATAATTTATTTTAGATAATATTAAATTTTTTATTTTTTGTAAATGTTAGTCAAAGTTATTAATTTATCATGTTTTAGCAATTCAATTTCTTTTATAGAGAGTGAGTTATATTTTCTTTCAAATGGAGTGATTTGAACTAAAAATAAAAATTTTGATCTAAATTGGCCCAAAAGGTTAAAAAGAGCCAAATTAAGCCTTGCTGCAAAGTTCAGGTGCCAGATTAAGCCTTGCTCCTATAATCGCACTAAAACAACCCCCTTTATGTTCATCTCTACCAAAGTACTAAATCAGTTCATTCTTTCATCTTTTCTACCTTATATTAATTTTGAGTCATCTAAATTGCTTTCTCTTAAAAATATCAGCCATTTCTTGAATTCTTTAAATTGGACTCTAAAATTCTTTTGAGAAATCCAATTCATTCTAACTCTCTCTTTTTTTTTTTTATATTTTTTTTTTCTATCTTCATTCTTCGGCCCTTTTGAATTCTTACAAATATATGTTATTTGTAATTATTTACTATGATGTGAGTATTTTATATTACTTCTATATATGCTTTTTAAATTCTTCATTTTTGTCTAAATAAGAGAAAAATGATTGAAACTTACAATTCTATATATCCATCCAAACTATTATCTTTAGTAATATACGTACCTAGATTGTGGGCGCATTAGTCTAAATATATATTCCTATTTATACACCAAATCAATAAGAAATTGACATATATTTACATTAAAAATATAAAATATTTATATATACGTATAACTCATTTATTCGATTCCTTGATATTTTTAGATGAAAAAAATGAAATAGGATGGTTTTTGGATAGAGAATTCTTGTCTTGTACTTTGATGTTAGTTTAGTTGTGTTGGTGGAAGAGTAATTTGCGGAATAGATAATTTCGAATAATTAGATCTCAGTTATTATTTTTGCTTTTGTATGTCATTTTCTTGTTTTGTTCGAAAATGGTGTAACCTAAGTTTTAATAAGTGCTATTGGTTTGATTCATGACTTTAAAAATTCAAATGGAATTTGGGAAACTCTTGCCTTATTCACTTATCATTGTTTTCAAAGGCGGGATATGAATCAAATTCATCACTTGCATTAATTAATAATTCCTATTTGATTTGCTTAATCAAAGTTCTGTTTCTATTAAAAGAAAAAACTTGATTGATAAAATGACCCCTCTCTAGGATCTGCCCAACTTACGTTATGCACTTAGTGATTGCAAATTCTGATGGAAAGCATTACTTGTGTCTCACTTAAACATATATATTTGATTAGTGAATGCTTATCCCATGTTTGGGGAAGACAAAAGGAAGTTGTTTGGAAAATTGAGGATAAAGGGGAGAATCAGAAATGGGAATAGCAAAGGATTTTCCTAAGAAATATGAGTAGGAATAATCTTCTCTCAACCCACCAATTCACTTGTCCACACTTTCCTTTTCCAATTAAGGACTCTTTATCTGCATTGCAATGGCAGCAAGGCTCACAGATGAATAATTTCAAGCAAAGGAAAACTTTGACATTATTCCAATTCAATTTCAGCTTTTAGCTTTTGCAGTTTGCAAGATTTCATGCTGGAGCTGCAGTTGTATTTGTATATATAAAACTACCTTAGCTCTGGTGCGGGGGAAAGGACATGATATAGTATTCCTATATTCTTCAACAACATTACCTACCTGTACTCTTCCTAGTCCGAGTCTTTTTTTTTTTTTTTTTTCATATATTTACATCGTGCTTTCAACTTTCTTCTTGCTCATTCATTTCTTTAGCTTCTAACGTAGAAGAAGCCAGAAACTTGTCATTTCCAGTCTTTCAAATGAGAATCAACTCTTCCTATCATCACCTCACTTCTCCATGCTGCTTTGGTTAACAGTCATCTTGGCTCTTACCCCCCCCACAAGTGCTCACACCCATACAACTGCTACTGTATTGCTGTTAGGAAATGCGATTTTGGGGAATAACAGTACAGATACTGAGTTCATGAGCAATGGGGCGCTCCATCATCGCTTGCACACCTTTGGCTTTTTTGGTTGTTGGATCTGTTGGTCTTTTTGCAGGCGTCTGCACTGTTATTTATTGCTTACACGGTTTATTACATGGAAGACGTCAGAAAATTGAGCAGCCCACAACTGCTAATGCCAGTGGGACTGCTGCTGCTGCTATGATTAATAATGGTTCTATTACCCCATCTTTAAGATCACTTTCTGCTAGCTGTTATAGTTCGCGAAGATTGGGGCGCCAGAGAAGTGAATCATCTTCTAGCTATATGGAGAAGACTCAGAATTTCTCCCTCTCAGAGCTTGTTGTTGCTACAAACAATTTCTCAGTGCAAAACAAGATTGGGGCTGGAAGCTTTGGCAGTGTCTACAAAGGAAAACTTGCAGATGGTCGCCAAGTGGCTATTAAAAGAGGAGAAACCGTTACTAAGACACAGAAATTTCAAGAGAAAGAAAGTGCATTCGATTCAGAATTAGTATTATTATCAAGGCTTCACCATAGGCATTTAGTGGATCTTATAGGTTTCTGTGAGGAGATGGATGAGAGGCTTCTGGTTTATGAGTTCATGAGCAATGGGGCACTCCATGATCATTTGCATAGAAAGGACAATGTCGAAAAAGACAGCAGCATTCTGAATTCCTGGAAAATGAGGATCAAAATTGCATTGGATGCTGCAAGAGGCATTGAATATCTCCACAACTATGTGGTGCCACCTATCATTCACAGAGATATCAAGTCCTCGAACATACTTCTTGATGCAAATTGGACTGCCAGAGTATCTGATTTTGGGCTATCACTGATGGGGCCAGAATCTGATCAAGAACTGATGTCAACCAAGGCAGTTGGAACAGTAGGTTATATTGATCCTGAGTACTATGTACTGAATGTGCTGACAGCAAAAAGTGACGTTTATGGCCTAGGTGTTGTGCTATTAGAGCTTTTGACAGGAAAGAGAGCAATTTTCAAGACTGAAGAAGCAGAAGATACAGGTCCAATGGGAGTTGCTGAGTATGCAGCTCCACTGATATCAGCAGGGAAGATGCAGAGAATATTAGATACAAGAGTAGGGCCACCAGAAATGCATGAAGTGGAGGCAGTGGAAGTGATGGCCTACACAGCATTGCATTGTGTCAATTTGGAGGGAAAAGAGAGGCCTGATATTGTTGATATTGTTTCTAATTTGGAAAGAGCATTGGCGTTGTGCGAGGAGTTCCCTGCAAGAGTCTGCACTAACAGATTCTCCATTCCTCCAAAATTGAGATTTCCATGCTAAGTAGAAAATTTTCACCTCTCTTGTCCCTGCATAAGTTGCTTTCTGACATTCCATTTCTCTTTTCCAATATCTTAATGGTATTATCTACATAAGTGTAACAGTGGCACAAGAGTTAGTCGGTCAGAAGGCATTCGCCTGGAGAGAAGAGCACTTCTTTTTCTTTTGATCACAAGAGTATTGGAGTTTGTTTCATTATCACTTCTTTCTTTATATCTTTAACTTTAAAATTATCTGTACGGTAAAATAATCAGCAGAAGGTATAGTTTTCCAGGAAACTTTAAGGGCATCAAGCAAGATTTGAGCAGATATGATAATTAATGGAAAAATCCTGTGTCTTGGTTTCCTATGCATTTTGGGAGGGTTGTGTATATTAATGAACCACAATATGCCTGCAATGTGGGAACCATAAATGCAAAATGAATCGTAGGCCTTAAACAAAAGTGGCCAAGAAAACTGAAGTTAGGAAGCAAAAATAAAATAAAAATAAAAGGCAATTGATGAAGGGAAATCAGAAGGTGGGCTCTTGCACTGTGGTGTGTCCTAATCATATAAAAGATGTATGTAATGTGTTACAGGCTGTATGTTATGGAAAGAGCATTTTAAAAGTCCAAATGGTTAGGTGAGTATAGGATTTAAGTATTAATCTCTAATTGTCCAGTTAAATAGAGCATGTGATTTGATTTGCTTTTGAAAAATGAATCATTAAATATAAGCTTATAGTGGTTCAGAGGGGAACATCATATATTAATACGAGGCACATAGGGCCTTAACCAGTCTTTTCTTGTTCTTCTTCTTCTTCTCTTTCCCATTTTCTTTATTAGACAAAATGCAGGGGTCCCAGATGACAAATTCAACCTCAACTATGTGGATTCGATTTTAAAACAATCAATATACTGTATGATGCTCTGATTACTCGGTTCCACGAATCTGCAGCAGTTGTCAATAAATAGAGTAGTGGCCTAATGACATCGTATTTTTGGTTTTAGGATAAACAGCATTTTTATTTTTCTCAATGCAAAAGGGTTGAATATTGAGTTATGTCAACTTTCCTGTACTTTCACAAGAAGAAGTGGTTGTCACCATCAAACCCAGGAATGTTGACTGTTAATTTTTCTTTTAATGTAAAACTGGTAGCTGTTCCTGCTATGCTACCAAGCAGAGATTAAACAAAAGAAATAAATGGTGCTACATTATATACCTGGGTTTTGGTATTTTATTAATCAAAGAATAGTCCCAGTAAGTGGACTGTCTTTGCAATATCTTTTTACTTTTTTATTCCCATAAAACTTCCTGCAATCTCACAATTTACCATCTCAAATATACAAGCATCCTTGCTTCTGAATGTTGGAGCATAAATTGCAGGTTTTCTTTTTTGTTTTTCACAATGTTAACAACAGAAAAATCTGACTGCAGCAGCAGTATGTAAAGAACATCTCCAGCATTAGCATTATAAGTAGTCACTGTACAATTAATTGAATGAACATCGTTAGATCAAACAATCTCAAATTCCATTAGAAGCCTTACATGCTTGAATTGTTCTCCTTTACGGTTATGTAATGGAACTGCTCGAATCCCAGTTCTCAATTCTGATACAGGTAAACAAGTTTGGCCTCCAAAGTCATGTTTTCCTGATGTGTCATACTCATGGACTTCAATCCTAAGAATAGCCAATTCGTAAACATTCAGTTGGAACTCGAATTCCTCATTCCATACTGGCAACCAATCATCTTCAACTACTTTTGTTTGTCCATTAGCCTTGTCAGTTTTGGCTCCAACAACTGAGATCTGCAAACGGATAAGTTAGTTATCAGCAACATATCTTTCTCCACATTGACAATCTATGACTTGAAAGTTCCTGAAACCAAATGGTACTGATTTGTGCATGTGATTACAGATTGACATTGACATTCTTACTTTGACAAAGAAGTCAGGTGGGGAATACAGATCAAAATGTGTGCGCCGAAAATCCAAATCCCACCCTTCCCCCATGTAGACTTTTATCTGTTGAGATGATAAAATAAATGAAGATCAGTTGGGTATAAAAAATGAAAAGAAGAAGTTGAAAAATGGAAAGCTAAATCTCTTAGCAAAAGCTGTAAAGTCCATATACCTTCAGAGTTTTCTGCACAGGATGACAATCAGGTTCCAACAAGAACTTAGGTTTTTTCACGTAACCACGACCACCATTAGCTTTAAACATTCCCTTCATAACCCAGAGGTTCTTCCCATAGCCCTGCCAATAGGTAAAAGAAAAAGGAGAGAGAGAGAGAGTGTGTGGTGATATAACATAGAGGAGAGGCAATTTGTTCCAAATAGCAATAGAATAGAATGACAAATTTACTCTGGAGTGTAAATTTGTTCAAGCAGAAGATGAACCTGCATATTAAATGCTACCATTTGAGCTCCATGCATCCACCCAACAAAGGGGTTGTAATTAGAAGAATCAAGTCGAATACCTCTCGGATATACCCTCAGAAAGTTCTGCTGAGTAAATCTACAGGAGAAAACATCATATGACTTTGATAATTAATGAGGACGAAATTGGCAGCTATTCTTGTTACTAGAACAACAGAAGATGCACTGAAATGGTTGAATAAAAAAGCGAACCGTATGCCATTGCCAAATACTTATATGGACACTTAAAGCTTGACAGATGCATAATGAATCTTGAGATCTAATATGGAGAATATGATCATAATTGCCAAGTAAATTTCAAGAGGTAGAATGTGATCATAATTACCTGATAATTTCTTCTCCCTGTGTTCTTGCAGCATTTTCTAGTTCTTGCTCACTCAAGCTGAGACGTCTAACTCTGTTTGGATCGATGCTTAGCCAGTTCTCTGATGGACCTTTCGGTTTTCCTGCGTGAATGGCTATAACATTCCTGTATTCAGAAGCTGTATTCTCTTCGTCTTCATCTGGAAGGTGGTCTTGCTCACCTAGCTGGTCCTGCTAATCAAAACATGAGCAAGCAATTAAGAAGGCAACTCAAGAAAGCATTTAGAGCAGGAACAGCACAAATTTTATTCAGATGGACTTCATCATTAAGGTCAAGTTCATTTCTTGAGTTGAACCTGCCTTCTCATCCTCCGACTGTTCTTTCTTCGGTGATTTTCTTGACTTTTGTCGAGTTGCTTTTTCTCTGCTCTTATGACTCTCAAGATACTCTTTTGGTGGTTTAGTTGAAATTAAAATTTTTTTCTTCAACGTTTCTGGTGAAGGAAATTTGTCCATTTGATCTGATTTGGGACAGAAGAGCATCTCTCCAAATGTTTCAGTGACCATCTATAAGGAAACTGATTTTGGTCAAACTAGAGTTACACTCAAAACCATACCCAGTAGTAAGTCCATGGTATAAGGCCATACTCACATTGGCCACCTTTGCCTGAAGATGTGCTGTTAAGTGATCTTCAAATGTTATCACAACAGGATATTCAGATGCAATAAAGGCATTGTTCTTAATAATATGTAAACATTTGATGAGGTCCACCGGCGCAGTAAGAGTCCTGCATTTTAGTTTTAGTGAAAACTTTTCATGATTCATTTTCTCAGAGCCATGACAACTGGAAGCAGAATTAGATTAAGATACTAATCAATATTTTTGGGCAGCTAGGAAATGAAACAAAAAGACTATTTCTTATGGTTCTTGCTTTGCGAGAGACTATACTGAGCGATGTTTTTGTCATTTCTGTTTTTGGTCTCCATCAAATGATTTCGGCTCAGAATGACAGGATCACTCAGATGGAAGCTGATAATTAAGTATGAATCAAAGAACAATAAAAGAAGGTACATGCTTGCATTATTTGATGTTTAAATGACTTAGGCAATGCATTAATTAGTACTGTTGTTTAGCAAATGTTGCTTCCGTGAGGAAATGTTATAGAATCTAGTCTGATCGGATTCAGAGCGATATCATCAAATAAATTTACCCTCCATGGCGAACTTCCACATTATCATTCTTGGAACTAGGCCACAAATCCAATTCAATGACTCTGACACCTTGTCGTAGGGCAGCTTTGATGGGTTCATCACTGCTGTCACTGCTGAGTTGGTTTCCAGTCAAGTAGGTGTTATGGCTTGTGTAGATGAAATAATGAGACAATGGGGCAGTCATGTCATGGAGCTTCTGGATTCAAAGGCATTTTGTCCAACTGTTACTATCAGGGGGATAGCGGAGTTAAAAAGAAAAATAATAATAGAAATAAGATTAAAAACCTTAGGGGTTGGAGAAAGAGCAACGTTAAGGTCGCCGATAAGATATCTGAAGAAGGCTTCAAGATCAAGGCCCTTCCTTTGGAAGATATTGAGATGCTTGAGACTGTTGAAGATGGCCTGAGCATCTCCAGCTTTAGCATCTTCTTCTCCTTGTTTCTCAACTAGAAACTTGAGGAGGTCCACGGGGGACATGATGCCATTCTGCGAGTATTGTTCGAAGAGGTCCTTGACATCTTGAGGAGGCTCAAGCAGCCTGTCCTTGAATATTCTCCTGAAACAGAAACAGAATATGTACTTATTCTTGTTGAGTCCCTTAGAGTCGGACATCTGCTGCTACTGAAAGAATGATATGAAATGATCAAATTCGGGGGTTGTCCTCTTCGAACGAGAAAGAAAGAGAGAGAGAGAGAGAATGAACTTAAATGCATAAACTATTCTCAACAATAACGTCCATGCAAAGACAGAATCTGTACTCATGCACATATTATAAGAAAGAAAAGCTTTGAATCTTGTTTATGTTTTAAAGAAATGTCAGAAACACATATTGCTTATACCTAGCAATTCCACGACTTTTCTTGATAAGAAGGAAAGAGATTTCTTTGTGCCTGTAATTGTAAAGCAATTTAAGAAAGGCAAACTGAATGCCTATCTCTTATTCTTCCTTTACAAGCATGGATGGGATAGCCTGGAATACGTTACATACAATAAAAGGAGGACTTAATTGCAAGAAGAAAAAGAAGAAGAACAAGAAAATACTCCTTTATTTATAAATATGACTCAAAAGTATAAAAACTTGTACTAAATTGCACACTAAACATACTCTCTAATAAGTCACAAATAGTTATATTTATCGTGTTGAATTTCCTTGCAATTTGGTTGAATAATGTACTTAATTATGAAAATTATGTTTATTCTGACTTAGGTGATGCAATACCAAGGATGGAGCAAAATCCAGCCTAAAGACATGTTTTAAGTCATCATTTATCAGAAACCAAGTCTTTTGGAGGAAGCGCAGAAATCTGCACAGAAGATCACTGTCGACAAGGCGTGACCACGCTTTACAGCCCATAGGCTCCGCAGAAATCTGTGCAGAAGACTACTGTCAGCAAGGCGTGACCACGCCTTGCACCCCATGAGCTGCTAAAAGATGCTAAGGAGAGCTTCGAAATTTTCAGAGTTTTCATTGTGGTGGACCTATCCTTAGTTAATCTCCTCTATTTTTGGAAGTGTTGGATTAATAGAACTTTCTTCCATGTATTTAGGGTTTTAATTTATTTAGATCACTTTTAATCTTATCCTTTCTTGTAGAGATAAGATTAAATAGGAAGCTTATTTCTTTTTTATAAGAATTCTATTAGGGTTTAGGGTTTTACTTCCTATATAAGGACGGCTAGATATTGAGATTCAGATGGAGATTCAGATTCAGATTCAGATTCAAATTGATATTCATATTCTTATTTCTTCTTCTACTCTCTACAATTCTTGTGAATTCTTACTCCACTATGAGTGGCTAAGTTTTTTAGTTTCTAATTCAAGAGTGAATAACTTCCAATTGTGATTTTGTGAGGCTTTGAGCTTAACAAAATTCTTCTTTAATTCAAGTATTCTTTATTTCTTGTTCTTATTATTTATGAATTATTGATATTGATTGAACTGACGACTCAACTTTGATATTGATTTTTCTATTGCTAAACTTTGAGTTTGTGATCCGTAATTGTCATGAACGATTGACACAAGTAGCAAGGAGCTGGCTCATGTGTGTGTGATTACGGCTTATTCGAATTACATAGCTTGCATGATAGGCTCTAGGGAAATAAAGGAACAAGGTTATTTTAATTGCAGTTATCTCAATTAAATTAATGTTGGTTTAGTCATTCTCATTATTCTTAATGCTATCATTAAGTTGATATGGAACGCTATCATGCCCAGTTGACTAATGGTAAGTTTTGATTTGGATGTTGGGTTCGAGTCAATTATATTAGGAGAATTACACTTGTTGCGGCTTTTTCGAATAAGTAGACTAAGTACTTGAATAGAAGAATTAATATTTTAGCCTATGATCATGATTACAATTGGATGGAATTAGCACTCTTGAATTGGAAATTTGTTAAGATTGATTTTTATTTACTATTTAGCCTTCATTATTTTCTGCTTATTTATAATTTTGATTCAAACATTCAAAAACCTCCCTTTTATTTTACTTTGAGAAGCTATCCACATTGGTTCCCTTGGGATTCGACCTGGTTTCACTATTTCTACAAGTTAGTTTAGGAAAATCAGTAATTTATTTTGAAGGGCTTCGACAACTCGTTCAAATTTGGCGCCATTGCCGGGGAACCTATTTTAGTTTCTCATTGATTAATTTATTTATTTATGACTCGTTCTTCTCAAGATATTGATTTGCAGTTTAATCCTGAAATTGAGAAGACGGCGCGCCAATTAAGAAAGGAGACTAAGCAAAGAAAAAATTGTCTCATAGAGGAAATAGATATAGCTATTGGCGACGCATCTATTTTTCAAGAAGTTACAGAAAACATGGCGAACAGAACTCTCAAAGAGCTAGCTGCATCGGATTTAAATCAACAACCTTTATGCATTACATTTCCTAATATTGCAGTTGATTTTAAATTAAAATCTGGTTTAATTCACTTACTCCCTTCTTTTCATGGATGTGCAGGTGAAGATCCTCATAAACACTTGAAAGAATTTCATATTGTATGCTCCGGAATGAAACCACATGGTGTGACCGAAGAGCAAATAAATCTTAGAGCTTTCCCATTTTCTTTGAAGGATAAAGCAAAGGATTGGCTCTATTATCTACCTTCCGGTTCAATAACAACATGGAACGAGATGAAAAGATTGTTCCTCGACAAGTTTTTTCCTGCAACAAGAGCTGCCAACATCAGAAAAGAAATTTGTGGCATAACACAGTTCACTGGAGAAACGTTGTATGAATATTGGGAAAGGTTCAAGCAACTGTGTGCTAAATGCCCACATCATCAAATCTCTCCGCAACTCCTAATCCAATATTTCTATGAAGGATTATTGCCAATGGATAGGAGTATGATTGATGCAGCAAGTGGTGGAGCTTTGGTAGATAAAACGCCTGAAGAAGCCAAGCAATTAATTTCAAACATAGCCGAAAATTCTCAGCAATTTGGTACAAGGGCTGATAGACTACAAGGCGAGTTAATGAGGTAAGTACTAAAAATCTTGAAAATCAAATTTCTGATTTAACTGCTTTGGTTCGTCAAATGGCTGTAGGGCAATTGCAAATGGCAAAAGTCTGTGGAATATGTTCACTGCAAGGACATCTCACCGATATGTGTCCAACATTGCAACAAGACTCCATGCAAGAAGCTAACGCTCTAGGCGGATTTACTAGTCAATCTCAAAGGAAATATGACCCATTTTCTAATCATTACAATCCTGGATGGAGAGATCACCCGAATTTGAGTTATGGGAACCAAGGAGGACAATAAAAGTATCCTTCTGAGAATTTCAATAGACAACCTCAAGCTTCTAATTCAGGTATGTCCTTGGAAGATATTGTTCAAAATCTTGCTAACAATGCTCTTCAATTTCAACAGGAAACAAGGTCAAGCATTCAGAGTTTAGGCAATCAAATTACTCAACTGGCTACGTCGGTTAGTAAATTGGAGGCTCAAAATTCTGGAAAACTACCTTCACAACCAGAGATAAATCCAAAGGAGAATGTTAGTGCAATTTTTCTTAGAAGTGGAAAGGAGATTTCTTCAGGGTCGATTCCACTTAAGAAAAGTGAACCGAGCAAGGAAAAGGAAGAAAAAGAAGCTTCCTCTAAAGCATCACGTGGGGTAAAATTCGATCCTCATCTATCTCTTTCATCTCACACTCCATTACCTCATTTTCCTAGCAGATTAGCTAAGCCAAAAGAAGATGAGCAAGAAAAGGAGATCCTGGATACATTTAGGAAGGTGGAGATCAATATCCCATTATTGGATACTATCAAGAAAATTCTTAAATATGCAAAGTTCTTGAAGGAATTATGCACAAACAAAAGAAGGATGAAGGAAAAGGAGAAAGTGGTGGTAAGTAAGAATGTGTCGGCCATCTTGCAAAAGAATATGCCTGAAAAATGCAAGGATCCAAGTATGTTTTCATTACCTTATGTTATTGGTAATACGAAAATTGAGCATGCCATGTTAGATTTAGGAGCTTCCATTAATGTCATGCCATTTTCTATCTATCAAGAATTGAAACTAAATAACTTGTAAAAGATTGGTGTAATGATTCAATTAGCTGATCATTCTTATATTCATCCCCTTGGAGTTGTTGAAGATGTTTTGGTGCAGGTTAATGAGCTCATATTTCCTGTCGACTTTTATATTTTAGAAATGGATGGTAATTCCTCATTAAAATCAGCTTCGATTTTATTAGGACGACCATTCATGAAAACTGCTAAGACAAAGATTAATGTAGATGAGGGTACTCTCTCCGTAGAGTTTGATGGAGAGATTGTTAAATTTAATATTTTCGATGCAATGAAATATCCTAATAATTTACATTCTCTTTGCCATATTGATGTAATTAATCCAATTGTGCAGGAAGTATTTGCAAAAGAAAATATTAGTGATGAGAAAGAATTAGATGCACAATCTAATTTAGAAGTGGAAATTAGAAGCTTGGATTCGGATAAAATTTTCAAACTGAATGGTCATAGATTGAAGATCTTCCATGAGGGTGAAATTGCTTTATGTTCCATTAGTTTTCCTTTGGATCACCTCACTTATTTAGATGACTCAAATATTTTATTATTCCGTCGAGCATAACGACGTTAAACAATTGCGCTATTGGGAGGCAACCCAAATACTTGCTTTATTTTTATTATTTTTATTATTATTATTATTATTTTTCTTTCACTTAGTTTATTTAGTTTTTAGTTTTTAGTTTTTAATTTCTTTTAAAAAAAAATTTATTACAGAAGCTCGCTTCTTACAAGGCGTGACCACGCCTTGTTCCAAGCTGTCTTCTGTTTTGTTTTGCAAAACTGCACAAAAAAAAAAGTTCAAAAAATTACAGAAGCTCGCTTCTTACAAGGCGTGACCACGCTTTGTTCCAAGCTGTCTTCTGTTTTGTTTTGAAAAACTGCACCAAAAAATTACAGAAGCTCACTTCTTATAAGGCGTGACCACGCCTTACTTCAAACCACTTTTTTTTTGTTTTTTTTTTGTTCTTTTTATTTTTTTTTATTATTTTATTTTTGTTATTTTATTATTTTTATTTAATTTATTTAATTTTTTATTATTTAATTTAATTTAATTTAATTTATTTTTAATTTTTAATTTTTATTATTATTATTTATTTTTGTGCTTAAAAAAAAAGAGAAAAAAGAAAAGAGAACGTTTTATTTTGCCATAGCCACCAACGTTTTATTTTCTTTTGCAGCAGCCATCACCAAAACTTTCTATTTTTACTAGGCGGTTCTACTTCCTTTCCCACCATCACCACTCACTATTCAGTATGAATTGCTCGCAAATCAGGGGAGTTTCATATTTCTTTTCATTTCTTTTGTGAGCCATTTTCTTTTTGATACATTGAGGACAATGTATAGTTTAGGTGTGGGGGAGGAATATGATAATTACATGATTTCCTTTTCTTTTTCAAAATATTTTTTTTATGCTTATAATTAGGTATGCTTTAATTCATATGTTCTAATTCTTCTTTTGCAACCTTGAGTTTTATTTTGATAACCTGGAATACCATGTAAGTTAGAAATACATTTTTGGTTTGAATTTCAATGCATGAAAGGGGATAAGCATGATTAGTATTTCTTTAAAACTATCCGAAGGTATCTTATTAGTTTATTGATTGAAAAATGCACAAGACTTGATACAAATGTAAACATTCAAGTGAGCTTTTGAGCCAAAGAGTAGTTCATTATATTTTGCTCTAATTATTTTTTTATTGAGTATTATCAAACGAGTATGATTATTCTAGAACTTGCTTCTGAATTCATATTGAGACCACATTTTTGGATTGATGTTTTAATATGATAAGGGCAATTAGGATTAACCTATTCTTAGACTCTTAAAATATCTACCGTGTTGATTTCTCTTTTAGTTAGCCACTTTGAGCCTATTTTTCATTTTTTTTTAACACATGTTGTTTAACCCAAGACCTTTCGTTTGCTACCTCTATTTTTCTACCCTTGTCAAGACAAGAAGAGAAGTGTTGCATGGTACAAATGAAACAACAAAAAAAAAAAAAAAAGAGAGAAAGAAAAGAAAAAAATGGGGAAAGGAAGTTGATATTTATTCCTTTCATGAAAGAGGATAATTGAAGAAGTATTCATCAAATATATTGAATTGAATTATTACATGTTATTTCTCCAAGATTTTTAGTGCTAATATAAAATGTGGGAATAAATCTCAAAGTTTTTGTAATATGTTTCGTGGATGTGGCATAAGTTACCATGCAAGAATCTAATCTTTTTGTCTTAAGTATGAAACATCTCAGCTCTTCCTTTATCACACCCTTTCCTAAGCCCCATTACAACCTTTGTAAAGTCCCTTTGATTTTTGCATCTAATTCATGTGTAGTGGTGGAGACTTGATTCATTAGCAAGCTTATGGTAATAACATGCTTTGTATTGATTCCGAGAGTAAATGCACCTTAAACACTTTGAGAGTATTGAGTGAAACCATGTAAGGGTGTTAAGTCTCGTTGCTTCGATTTTGATGAATTATTGAGATACTTGTTCTTTTTACAAAATTTATCCTATGAATGCTAATCTCTTGATTGTCATTATTATTCAGCTCATTAATGTATGTTTAATTTATTTGGTATTTGAGGAGATTGAAAGAGATGAAAGGAAGGTTAAAAGGAGAATTGGTATGTTGAATTGAGGTATGCTTGAGGACAAGCATAAATTAAGTGTAGGGGAATTTGATAAGTCACAAATAGTTATATTTATCGTGTTGAATTTCCTTGCAATTTGGTTGAATAATGTACTTAATTATGGAAATTATGTTTATTCTGACTTAGGTGATGCAATACCAAGGATGGAGCAAAATCCAAACCCTAAAGACATGTTTTAAGTCATCATTTATCGGAAACCAAGTCTTTTGGAGGAAGCGCAACTGCATGTAAGATCACCGACAAGGCGTGACCACGCTTTACAGCCCCATAGGCTCCGCAGAAATCAAGACTCGACCACGCCTTGCACCCCATGAGCTGCTAAAAGATGCTAAGGAGAGCTTCGAAATTTTTAGAGTTTTCATTGTGGTGGACCTATCCTTAGTTAATCTCCTCTATTTTTGGAAGTGTTGGATTAATAGAACTTTCTTCCATGTATTTAGGGTTTTAATTTATTTAGATCACTTTTAATCTTATCCTTTCTTGTAGGGATAAGATTAAATAGGAAGCTTATTTCTTTTTTATAAGGATTCTATTAGGGTTTAGGGTTTTACTTCCTATATAAGGACGGCTAGATATTGAGATTCAGATGGAGATTCAGATTCAGATTCAGATTCAAATTGATATTCATATTCTTATTTCTTCTTCTACTCTCTACAATTCTTGTGAATTCTTACTCCACCATGAGTAGCTAAGTTTTTTAGTTTCTAATTCAAGAGTGAATAAATTCCAATTGTGATTTTGTGAGGCTTTGAGCTTAACAGAATTCTTCTTTAATTCAAGTATTCTTTATTTCTTTTTGTTATTATTTATGAATTATTGATATTGATTGAACTGACGACACAACTTTGATATTGATTTTTCTATTGCTAAACTTTGAGTTTGTGATCCGTAATTGTCATGAACGATTGACACAAGTAGCAAGGAGCTGGCTCATGTGTGTGTGATTACGGCTTATTCGAATTACATAGCTTGCATGATAGGCTCTAGGGAAATAAAGGAACAAGGTTATTTCAATTGCAGTTATCTCAATTAAATTAATGTTGGTTTAGTCATTCTCATTATTCTTAATGCTATCATTAAGTTGATATGGAACGCTATCGTGCCCAGTTGACTAATGGTAAGTTTTGATTTGGATGTTGGGTTTGAGTCAATTATATTAGGAGAATTACACTTATTGCGGCTTTTTCGAATAAGTAGACTAAGTACTTGAATAGAAGAATTAATATTTTAGCCTATGATCATGATTACAATTGGATGGAATTAGCACTCTTGAATTGGAAATTTGTTAAGATTGATTTTTATTTACTATTCAGCCTTCATTATTTTCTGCTTATTTATAATTTTGATTCAAACATTCAAAAACCCCCCTTTTATTTTACTTTGAGAAGCTATCCACATTGGTTCCCTTAGAATTCGACCTGGTTTTACTATTTCTACAAGTTAGTTTAGAAAAATCAGTAATTTATTTTGAAAGGCTTCGACAACCCGTTCACTCTCACCATTCATCTTCCGTCACTCTGCCACATACTTGCACTCATGTATTCTCTCACTCATCCACTTTTTAGGCACTCACATCTTATTTCTAGGCATACACTCAGAATAAGAATAAGGAGCCAAGCTAATTTTTATAATATTGATAAGAGCAGCCCCACCAATATTTTTTATTCGTCTCATTATTAAATTATAAATAATTATATTTTTTATTTTAATTTATCTTAAAATATCGTGTGTTATAATAATATTCTATTCTACTCTCTTATTAACTTTTAATTAATAAACAAAAAAATTATGAATAAAAAAGGAGAATGCAACTTAAAAAATAAAAAGTAACAAAGAAAAATAAAAAGAATATATTTAAAAATTATTTTCTCATCCTTTAAATTTAAACTCTTAAATCATTTAAAAAATAAATAAATTAAGGCGTATTGAATTTCTAATTTTTAGATATATTCTTCGTAATAAAGAAAATATATGATTCAAGAATGAACGAGATGTCTAAGTTAGTTTTTTTTGTTTAATTATTGGATAGATGCAAAATTGTAGAGAAAGAATTCTGTAGATAATTAGAGAAAGGGTGATCTTCAATAGAATATAGACAAATGTGTGCAACTTACTTCCGGGTACCAAGTTGGAAGCAGTACCCTTCTATCACAGAAGCATAATTATGTCTGCAAGTGACTGTTCATAATTTACATATTCTCATTCCTATTTAATATGTTCATCCAGGAAGGTCAGACTGTCGCTCTTCTAAATTACACCACCTTTTAGTTTAAACATGCTGCTGAATTCATTTTTCATATAAGAGGCATGAATTAGTTTTTACCCTTAAATAGTTCGTTTATGCATTTGCAAGCCACCGAGTGATGATGATATTACATTTTCCTCTTCGCAGTTTGTCTATTTCTTTTTCGAGTTAACCACAAATTTGTTCTTGTATCGAGGTTCTGATATGAAGTCAGAGTCTGTTAATTGGGCATTTTTAAAGCTCACAAATTTTCAATTACTTGCTCCTCCTGTCAATCTTCAATGAAAGAAATGTTGACAGCAGCATACTCATTGATTACTGCAAGGCATGTACATAGAAATGAATTGCTATTAATGGATACTTTGCCTGAAAAAATGGATGATCATTTATGTAAGGAAATAAGTGTTGACACTTCCTAAAGAAACTCGAATCTCATGAGAAGTCGCATTGAACTGAACTTATTTCCCTTGCGATCAAACAGGGGGATTGCATGGATGCCTGGTCTCAATTGAGAGACAGGCAAACATGTCTGACCTGCAAAATCATCCTTCTCAGGCATGATACGGTCATGAACTTCAACACGAAGCAAAGCCAACTCTGGAACTGTCAATGCAAATATAAACTCTTCATTCCAAATGGGTGTCCAATTGTTCTCCCTTTTCTTCGTTTTCTTCATTGTATTATCAGCTGGTGCCCCTGCCATGCCAACCTTCTCTCCACGGATCCAGTAAAAATACGCAGAAAGGAAATTATATTAGTCCTTCTAATCTCTATAGAATCGATTTGCAGAATAATTAGATTTTCTTAACATACTAATAGTGATCTCCAACTTACCCTGATATAGAAATCTGGTGAGGAAAATAAAGCATATTGCGCTCGCTTAAAATCCAGGTGCCATCCATTTCCCATATAAATTTTAACCTGATGCCGAGAAACAAACATTAGAATCACTAAGAAAGGAAATTAAAGATGAGAGTAACTGATGTTAGTCCGACTGCATACTCACCTTTAAAGTTTTCTTCACAGGCAACTTCTCTTTAGGATTGAACACCTGATTTTCTGGACCCACATTCATCAGAAAATCAGGCTTTTTGACATAGCCACACCCACCATTTGCTCTAAACATCCCATGCATCAACCAGAGAGGCTTACCATATCCCTGCCATTTGCCAGAAATTGTTGTTGATTTAGGAACTATGAAAACGCTTAAGAATTTGGCAATTCAACGAGGAAGAGAGAGCAAAACCTGCATATTAAGGGCAACCATTTGAGCTCCATGTAACCAACCATTCATTGGCTTGTAGTTGGAGGAGTCAATTCGGATACCCTTAGGATATATCCTCAAAATGTTCCTCTGAGTGAATCTGCATACAGTGCTTGCATTAGATTAATTCCGGCCTGCAAATTGAGAAACATTCATGCGAAAGCAGTAAATTGAAAATATTAAAGACATGCTACCTTACAACATCTGTTCCATGGGATGCAATAACCTTTTCAAATTTTTGCTCCTTCAAGCTAAGGCGTCTGACCTTATCCAGCTCAACTTTGAGTGCTTGCTTTAACCCACCCTTGGGCTTTCTAGCATTAATCAGAATCAGATTCTTGTATGCAGGTGCTTCTCTTGGCCTCAATTCTTGTTCACATGCATTAATGCACTCATCATTCTGATTCTCATCACTTGTATCGCCATCACTCTGCAGTTCAATCATGCGAATTGAACCAACCACGTAGAAAGATAAATTTTTTTGAGAAGAACTATATACATGAAAGAGTTGTAGCACACCTTTCCATCATCTTCTTGATGAACTGAAATTTCTGATAGATCCTTCTCCCACATATCTTCACTAGAATCGTTTTGCTTCAGTGAGTTAATTTCCTTTACTTTCATGGTCTCCACTCCAAGGTCTCCTTTCTCTTTCGGGGATTTGGTTGATATAATGATCTTATATTTCAATTCCTCAGGTGAAGGGAATTCTTCTAGGCATTCAGTATTCGGATAAAACAGCATATCTCCAAATGTCTCAACAATCATCTAGAAAAAGAAAAGAAAAGAAAAAACAGAAAATGCACAAGAGATTTAGACTGTACTTCTGGGTAAAAATGGGGTTCAGTGTTCATGGAAGGAAGGACATAAGGAGTACCTGAGCTGCTTTGGCCTGAAGATTCTCAGTGAGGTGGTCTTCAAGAGTTATTATCACTGCGTATGGAGATGCAGAGAAGGCATGCTCTTTAATGGACTTCAAACACTTAATTAGCTTCACAGGAGCTGTAAATGTCCTACATTGATAAGTAAGAATAGTTTGAGCAAATATAAAGACAGCAAAGAAGAAAACAACCAGAAAATGGAAAAAGGGAAATATATGTTGATTGCATACCACCCATGAAGAACAAGCGCATCATCCTTTGCCGAATTTGGCCATACATCCAGTTCAACTGCTCTCAAACCTCTCTTGAGTGCCTTTTCAATAGGGATGTCGCTGCAGTTACTGCTGATTTGGTTTCCAGTCAAATATGAATTATGGCCAGTATATATGAAATAATGGGACAAAGGTGCTGTCATATCTTGCACCACCTGAATGTAATAATTTATTAGATGTTAAGAAACATCAATTCTTTTATTTTCCTAGTTAATAAAGAATTAGAACCAACCACAGTAAACTAAAGATGGGGTCTCTTCATATATACCTGATCACTAATAGGTGGATTAAGATCTGTTGAAAAAAGGAAATAGTGAAAATCATCAAGAGTGAGACTGTTCCGAACACACTTTGTCATATGATGCCGCTTTTGCAAAACCTGATCCAGAATCAACTCAGCCTCAGAGATTGAAGCTGCATTATCACCCTGAACTTCCACCAAGAACCGCTGCAGCTGCTCGGCAGTCATGTGACTCCTTCCCTCACTGTACTTCATAAATGATTCCTTCACGTCTGATGGAGGTCCGATCTCCATGATTCTAAACTTCCCACTAAAGAACATCTTCATAACTCTTCCTGCACCCTTGAGATAGCAAGCTCTGCTAAAGGAGTCTGCTAAAGAAAAGCTAGTTATTTTTATTTTTTCCTTATGATGGAGTGTGACTCAGGATTCTTTGTATGCCCTTTGGACGTTGTTTTAGACAGATGGATTGGTTATATGAGAGTGGCTAATAAGGTTAGATTTTTCTGAAAAGCATCTCAGTTGAGCTGTTCCTCAACATTTAATCTCCCAGCTTCTTATACGATGGATAAAGCTGATGGAGTTAATTACTCCGTGTATGCACCACTGCGAGTCAAACAAAGGAATCATCAACAATATTTTTAATCAGCATTTTCACATTTTGGTTGCTATTGTTTTTAATTTATATCGTGAAATGAAGCACAGAAGAATTCTCTTTTACTTTTAATTATTGGTTTTAATTAATAAACATGGGAATATTTATATATGTAAAAGATTCCCCTTGTGACAAAGAGAAAAAGGTTACCACTAAATTTATATAGAGATGCAGCACTTTGAGATGCTTAACCATCACATGACTATGTATGAAGTAGTAACTATCCGCAGGAAACAGAGAAGGTTCTCTTGTAATCTAGTTTTTTCTTTTTATAATTAACAATTACAGAGCAGAAACACATGTTCTTGACCACAGAATAGTTTTTATGGATTCGAATGAAGCAGAGGGAAGAGCTTCCTTAAAAGCTACGGAACCTTCAATTGCGAATGATGCATGCATAAATAGAGAAATTGTGTTTTGAATATGGTTCGATTAATGCTATTCAACGGAATAATAGCAATTATGGTTCTTTTCCATGGAAAATGCGGGTTATCATTTAAGAAACTATCTCAAAGAACTGAACTCAGTTTCATTTTCTCACACCTTTAAGAGAACAGACAATCTGGTCAAAGCTGCTGTGAAAAGAAGTTCAGATTTTATGCTTCAATATATTCTTATTTGTATGACATGTAAACGGGTTTATAGCACTGCAAAATTTAAGTGTGGCTTATTTCATGATATTGGATATGTTGTGACTGTTGTGGGTTGCGAATTTATGCAGGTGATTCCTCCCTCAGGCTTTGTAACACATCCAAGAAGGTCAATCTTTCAATGCAACAGCCACCATTTACTTCAATCTGCTATAACAATTGGAAAGACCTCAATTTCAGTTTTGTATTGATTATAGTGTTTGAGCTTTTCGACTTTGAACAGTAGACATCTTAATTTTATGTTTTTCCCCCATTTTAGTTATAAATAAAAAAGTAGTATTATCATAAGAAAAGAAGAGCCAAGAGTGTATGTGATTTTATGCAGCAGCAGCAGCAGGGTTAAGAAAGACTTAATTTATATGATCTACTAAATACCCCACAATTTAAGAATAAAAATACAAAAATAAAAAGCAAAAGGAAGAATAAAATCTGATTGATATATGTAGGCAAAAGGAAAGAGAAGAGGGAGCAGAAAGCATTGTACTTCTTTCTGCATTGAAAAAACCAAAGAAAGTAAGAAAAGAACTATTCATTCAGAATTCAGAAAGGGACACATTTATTTTCTTTTCTATTGATTTTTGTTCAAATTTGATCGACCAACTTTTCTTCCCACAAGAATAATTCCTACAAAAAGCTAGCCATTGGCAATTGACCATCACCAGCTAATTTGAACGCCACTGTGCTAATTGAATATGAATGCCCCCTGTCCCTATGTTTCAAGGGATGGAGCCACCATATATATATATATATGTATATTTGTTTTGGAATGTCACCATAAAACTCTTCTTACAGCTAATCTACTGCTTTAACATTATATTTCACTTCTGCAAGATGATGACAATGTATTTAATTTGTACCTTTCTTTCTCTATATTTACGCCCCATATTTAGCATCTATTCTAGACTTTTTGTTCTCTTTTATTGTAAACAATTGTACCATCTACTTGTTTCTCTTTTTGAGAAAAAAACAGAGTTAAAACTTCAAATCTTTCAAGGGGGTGATTTAATAAAAGAAAAAAGAAGAATGATTCTCTTTATAAGTGGGTATCAGATTCAAATTTACCAATAAAAATTGCATCAAGAAATGGCTTTATTTGGTGTGTCTAATTAAACAAGAGAAATTGCAAACAAGTGAATATTTGTGTAGGAAGAAAAAAGAATGAATAGGACTCTTATACATATATGATCTATTCATATATCTCTATAGATAACCATTTAGCAGAATAAAATGGGAACATATCTGTGTTTCTACGCACTGAAAAGCCAAAAAACAAGAAAATCAATAGACTAAAATTGATGCAGATTCAGAGCTCGAAAACAGAGATGGATTGGGTAACTAGGGAAAATGCCATGAACAATCAAAGAACATATTCCATTGAAAAAGGATGCACTGAGTGCCAAAGACAATGAGGTGCACTTACTCCATTTGCCAAGTATCTCTGTTTAACAGCAAATTTCTTATCTGCATATCCCTTTCCTTCTGCGTCTCTACTTTCTTCAAATCTTTTTGTTTTTCTTTCTTTGCTTACAAATTTCATGTGATAAAATCATAAAACCCCAGAATTCACAAAAGAAATTTTAGAAAAAAAAGAAAATCGTATTGCTTGGAATTTGGCTTATTAAAGTGCAATAGACGAAGTTGTCCTGATTAAGAAATCACGTGCATGATCTCTTGAGTCTGCAGAATGCAAGAATATGCAAAAATAAGGTTAACAAAATTAATAATAAATGGAAGCTTCCATCTAAAATATGCTACAATGAAGAAGAAATTCATTCTACATGCAAAGCAAAGCACCTTTGGTTACTTGGTAAGTATGAACAAGTAAGAAACCGCTTCAAATATGGAACCTAAATTCTCTTTCATATCAATTAATTAAAGAAAAACACTTCTACTTCTAGCTCAAGTGACAATAGCCTCTACTCTTCAAAGTGACATATCTCTTATTCGAGTCTTGAGTCTTTCTCTTTATAATAGATGAGTTTTTACCTTTATACAGAGTGTAAAGAGATGACTACTCCTATATTGTAGCCTCTGGCCTCTAGCCCACCGGCCTTCCTATGAATAAAAATAAAATTAATTAAACAAGATAATTATTTACAATCGATAATACATAAACATATATAACAATAAGTTCATAACAGCTCAAAAGATTTAAAAAAAAAAAATCAAGAGTATTGCTATATAGAAATAACATGGACATCAAAATTGCTGAATAATTCAAGTAAATTACATACATGGACTATAAAACATCTGGGCTAGACTTAAACAAACTCAAACCGCATCAGAAGCCTCGAGGAATTCAACTTCTTTCCCTTTCGATCAAAAAGAGGGACGGCCCGAATTCCTGGTCTCAGTTCAGAAACAGGAAAGCAAATTTGGCCAGCAAAATCATCCTTTTCAGACATATCGTACTCATGAACTTCAATTCGAAGTAAAGCTAATTCAGGAACAGTCAATGGAAATGTGAACTCTTCATTCCAAACAGGTGTCCAGTTATCCTCTTTTATTTTGGTTTTCTCCATTTTCACATCAGCTGGCACTCCTGCTATGCCAACCTGCCATTTAATTAACAGATGAATATTGCAATGAGAAAGTATTGACTTGATTATCAGATGCAACAATTACAGGTTGCAAATTTAACAATCCTTGCTTCTACGAATGTGTTTGAATACAGTAAGCATAAAGTAAAGAAATTTCTCACAATCCCAACCTACCCTGGTGTAGAAATCTGGTGGAGAATACAAATCAAAGTGCGTTGGTTTAAAATCCAAATGCCATCCATCTCCCATATACACTTTCACCTGTCAAGTGATAAAAGTACAAGTTCTTGAAAGCTGTCCAGGAAAGGGAAATGGGAGGTGGTTAGTATTAACAAACTTGGCACCATGCACTCACCTTTAAAGTTTTCTTTATTGGCAGTTTGGCTTTAGGATTGAACACTTCACCATGTGGACCCACATTCATCAGTATATCAGGCTTCTTCACATAACCACAACTTCCGTTGGCCCTAAACATCCCATGCATCAGCCAGAGAGCTCTACCATATCCCTGTTATGTAGAAGGATCGATACTCAGCCTCAGATAGAAACATCATCAGCAAGCATATCATAAATGTCTCAATCAAATGGTTAAAAATTAAAAAGAGTAATATTGCTCACTTAAACAGCTAGTAGCATATAGCTCAAGAGTTACAAAATTTAGACAGTTGATTCTCTTCCTCTCTTGTTTGTTCTTTCCTTCTCTGAAATTGATTCAATATTTGGATTCTACCGACTATCCTAACTGATTTGATGCTGTCCCTGCCTATTTCGAGTCACCCTCTGACCACTTTCACTAGTAAATTACTCATCCCTCACACTTGATCTTCATATATTGCGTTATTAAATTATAGACAAAGCACTAACTTATCTGACTACCATCCTTGAAAGAAGAGAATATAGCAAGCTTACATCCTACCGTTTTTCTATTCACATGAGCTAATAATATCGCCACAAATCTTAGAACCGAACAAAGCAATTAAGTTTCCAGCAATTTGAGAATGGAGATGACAAAAAACAAATTTTAAACAACCAAGGAGCTTAAATAACTAAACGACCCTAACATAGTACAAATGAGAATGAGTAGCATTACTGCTGAAGATTGATTCCAGATACCAGGTGAATTCTGAATCATTTGCAACCTGTCAAACATATGTTACTTCTAAAGGTCTTTATCGATCTTCATTACATTATTTTACCATTTCAAAGATGAGCAGCAAAATAACATGACTGTTAAGTGACACAATCCCAGCAACTTGAAGAAAGAAAGCTGAACCAAACCTGCATATTGAATGCAACCATTTGAGCTCCATGCATCCAAGCAATAAGTGGCTTGTAATTGGAAGAGGTAAACCGAGTACCTTTAGGATATACCCTTAAGATATTCTTCTGGGTGAATCTGTACATAGAGATTGCAAATGATGGATCGTGGTTGGAAATCTTAAGTAAAATAGAGTTAAAAGAAAATATCAACCATTCGGGCATCTTGCACTAGAAGTCTGATACGAATAATCACCTAATTACATCCATTCCGTGATTTTCAGTAGCCTTAACTAGTGCCTTCTCACTCAAACTAAGGCGTCTAACTTTATTGGGGTCAACTTTTAGCGCCTCCTTTAAGCCACCCTTAGGCTTTCCAGCATGAATAGCAATTAGACGCTTGTATGGATCTACTCCTAAATGGTTTAGCTCGTCATCACTAGCTTCACTTGAATCACTATCACTCTGCAAGCAAAGAGCAAAAACTGTTTGAGGTTTATATGAAACTAGATAGGTAGTAAAAGGAGAAAAGAACACATTTCTAGTTAACACACCGATTCACCATCTTCTTGATCAGATTCCTTCCCCCATGCATCATCATCAGAATCCTTATCCTTTTGAGAATTATTTCCCTTGATCTTGACACTTTTAGACTTATGAAACTTCTCGGGAGGTTTTGTTGAAATAATTATGCGATGCTTCAAATCTTCTGGAGAAGGCAACTCTTGTAAACAGTCACACTCGGGAGAATACAGCATATTCCCAAATATTTCAGTGATCATCTAACAGCAAAAGCATTTGCAATCAGTAAACTGCCCTTCAAAGAAAAGAATTTCTCCATATAGGGGAGAAAAAAATTCACCTGAGCTACTTTAGCTTGAAGATCTGGGGTAAGGTGGTCTTCAAGGGTTATTATAACAGGATATGGGGAGAATGAAAAGGCATGTTCTTTGATTGATTTCAAGCACTTAAGGAGTCCCACAGGAGCGGTGAGAGTCCTGCAATAATTCAAGAGTACACATGACAACCAAGAGCCAGAAAACTGAAAGAATAATTGGAATTATCAAAGTTCACATTAATACAATTTAGATTGTTTGTTAACTGATGTATAATACATGTATAAAAGATCTACTAGGATGATCAACAGTCCAAGATCTTTGTTAAATCATGAGGTGGGCGTGTTTGCATTTCTAATAATTTCTGGAATTTGGAACCTCGAAATAGAATGTAACATAGTTAAATATTGAACTGTTGAATTTTTGGTTCCACATAATATATACTAAATTAAAACCTGCTTTATTTGCTGGATGGTACCTAAAGAAATCTACTGTCGATTGCTGCAAAATACTCGAGAGTACCCATAAAAGAATAGAAGTCATTAATCAATTACCTCGCCAAGGTCAGTGAGGAAGCTACAGTCGGGTTTTTGAGTGATCAAATTAAGCAAGTGCTGGAAATGAATGAAAGAGCAATACCTTCCATGGAGAACATCAATATCATCTTTGGAGGAATTAGGCCATAAATCAAGCTCAATAACTCTGACACCTCTCTTCAGAGCATTTATAATGGGAACATCACTGCAATCGCTGCTGAGCTGGTTTCCAGTTAGGTAGGAGTTATGGCCCGTAAATATGAAATAATGAGACAATGGTTTTGTCATGTCCTGGTGAATCTGAAAACACGAAGCAGAGATATTAGACAACAACAATTAAATAATAATGAAAAACTGTAAGAAGAGCGAGTAAATCAAAAAGAAGAAAACAAAAAACCTCAGTTGGTAGAATAGGAGGATTGAGATCTGGAGAGAACAAATAATGGTGGAAATCATCGAGAGTGAGAGTACGTCTAGTAAACTTAGCAATGTGATGTCTGTTGTTAAAAATCTGGTCGACGATCTTGTCAGCGTCGGAGGTGGCAGCGTCGGCATGCTGGACATCGAGCAAGAAACGGCGGAGGTGGTCGGGAGTCATGTGGAGGGAACCTTCAGTGTAATTCTTGAAGGCATCCCTGACGTCCGGCGGTGGCTCAGAGTCCATGATTTTGAACTTGCGAATGAAGCACATACACATCCTATAGCTCCCCATTTTCTTTGTATCGGGAGGAAGCAAGTGAAGAAAAGAAAGGAAGGGAAGGATTGATTTTGAGGAGGTTCAAATCAATAAAGAAGAAGAAGAAACACTGATAGACAGATGCGTTCTCTCTGTTTCTTTCAGTTTTCTCTCTCCGTGATCGTCTCTTTTAAGAATTATTCTGTGTCTGTATATTATTAAATTCAACGCTTGACTTTCCCGCTCTTTTTATTTAATTAAATCTTACTGGTTAACCTTTTGGCTTTACCTCTAATGTAACGCTGCTTTGGTAATTAATAGTATAAATAAAATCCAAATTAAATATCAGCGGCGTTGAAATTAAAGTTGATAATCTCTAATTACAAACTATCTTCTTTTTTTCCTTCATTTGCTTATTATTCCATTTCTCGGTATCTGCTTCTTCTGTTACAGCTCATATTTTAATCTCTTTTGCGGTTAGTTGTTATAAAGTTTCAATTTCACACACTTCCTACCTAACACAATGGGAGATATCAATTTTTATTAAATTATTATTATTACATATATTAACATCTCTATAATAATTAAAAATTTCGGTTTCAATTTGGACAATGATTTTATAATCATATTTTAATTTCTTATTTCCCTCCAATGGCAACACATTTTGATAAATTTATCATCTGAAAAAGACTTTACATGAATAAAAAGAGGTAGAAAAAGAAGTTTGTAGGGTATGGGTTATTTTGATAGTTTAACACAGATCTAGAATATTAATTTTTAATTTAATTTAATAGATATACAAATTTTGTTAAATGATAATATTAAAATAGTACACGCTAATGTGTTAAATGAAAGTATATATCATAGAATATATAAATATTACAAAAAATATAATTGGAAGATTCTTAGTGGTAAGGAATCATTATTCTTTAAAATTCTTAAATCAATTAAACAAAATGGTAAAGAAGAATGGAATTGCTTTGGGTTTATTAAGAATGGTATGCAGGGATATGAATATGATGGGGCAGATGAGGAGTCTCCTTCACCATTTTCTTTTTATCATCTCCGGATAATAAAAAAAGAAGAATATTATTTTAATATTACTAATTTTAATTTAAAAGATCCTTCCAATTTGCACATGCTTTTATTATTCCCTTCCGAGGAGATGCCATTACTATTCTGGTATTTATTTAATATAATATGACTATGAATAAGTAGCCGCGTTTATGAGCAAAAGCAAAGCAATCTCTCCTAAACTAATTCTAGCCTTAGGTAACACTTTTATTTTCTATTTTATTTTTTTGGGTTATTGTCTCACAAAATCCACCCACCCATATCTGATGTGACTATTCATATAAATTAAATTAAGCTGTGATTAATGCACTTTTTCCGGCAAGCAAAGCAATCTTTTCTGATAAGTTTGAGTGGGGTTGTAATATATATTTGGTTTATAGGAGTGCCAGGTTGGAAAATTCAAGAATTGTCCAAACATTTCATAAATTGTACCCATTAATCACTTTATTGGTTTTATGCTTTCATTGGATTGGATTGGACTGGAGGCCAACTAATACATAACGCAATCGCATCCAATCCCCTGATGGCCTCTTTTTATTCTTCTTTTCCATTTTTCATAACCTCCAATCCAACTTTAAATTATTTTATGACATACCATCTGGGCACACACAGCAAAGCAACTGGTCTTCGCTCGCACGCCCATCAACCTGCACAGGTGGACAAACTTCTAGCTCAGTGTGCCACCACTATGAAACTCTTTAACCAAAACGACAGCAGCCCAACATCAAATTGAGCCGAATCATAATGGGTCCATGTGACCCAGGCTTGAATAAGATATCATAATAAATAATGCAGATTAGGCACATGCAAATATCAGTCGCCCATACAGGCTACACAAGAAGGACATCGTGCTTCAAACAAGAGTGCAATTGTTTTCCTGTCTACCTAACATGCACGCTGCAAAGTATTAAACATTCTTAGAGACCCTCAAATACACACAAAACCAGACATCATATTGCTCTACAATTTTTGACACTGCTGAAGAAAAATAAGATGCATAAACTATCTACAACAAATGAAGTTGAAATGGTGCTGACCACAATTAGTATCAAGCTTCATTCATCGATTTTAAGACCGCATCACCGCTCTCTGTTACTAAAATCATTGATTGATGCTTATTGGCACACTAATGATCCATTTTGGATAAGAGTCATTTGCATCAGAGCATTCATCCATCCAAATAACCCAGTCAACTATCTAAACAACACTTGAAATAGACTCGACTGACAATGTCTTTGCTCTCTACCACTTGCAACATGTGATTAAAAAATTAATAATAATAAATAAATTCTATAATCTAACTCCAAATACAACAACAAAAGGACTAATCAGAAATACTAGCATGAGAATTCATGATGACGTGAATATAGTTCATCCTAAACATGCTGCTAAACTTTTCATCCATACACGCAAATCTAAAACAGCTTGATGTTGCAGAGACACATAGAACCAAACTAGTTACACGGGTGCCTAAATTATTTCATAATCCATAGCATAAATAAACTGATGCCAGAGCAGAGAGATGGCTATTTGAGATAAGTGATTAAAGTGCTCAACTAGGCAGCCAGGCCTGTAAAAAGCATGTTCTACTATCCACTATTGCAGTGTTCAAAAGCATTCTTTTATAAAGCAAAGCCATAAGAGTCAGAAAAAAATTGGTAAGTGGAAGAGATATCAGCATCAACTGCTAGAGCTAAAAGAAGAAAGAAAAAGGCCAATGTGATATCAGGCCCGCTAAGACTATGATTCTTGGAGTAAAGCATTCGCATTCGGATCACTTAAACCAAAAAATAGCAAAAGCATCTAAATAAAAATGAAAGTAGAATGACTAAGCTAAATAGAGGAACTCCTCAAACAATGATGTGTATATAAAATTGGAATAAACAATTATTTCTAAAAATACAGCAAGCTGGGCAATGCAGCTTTAAAACAGAGATACATCTGAATTTGTAAATGTCTGACAAGTTGAAGAGCTAAATAGTATAAGAAGAGTACATTGAATGTGAAGCAAAGCAATTGAATAAGTATTACTCGGAGCGATTGGCGTACCTTTCAACCTTAACATCATTAAGATTAATTCCAACCATGGCTTCACCCAAACCGCAACTGACCTCGGCAAGCACATGAGGATCAGTATAATGAGTAACAGCCTGAACAATAGCACGAGCTCTCCTGGCAGGATCACCACTCTTAAACACCCCAGACCCAACAAACACACCATCACAACCAAGCTGCATCATCAAAGCAGCATCAGCAGGAGTAGCCACTCCACCGGCAGCAAATTGGACGACGGGAAGCCTTCCTAACTGCTTGGTCTGCATAACCAGGTCATAAGGAGCAGCAATCTTCTTAGCAAAAGTGAAAACCTCGTCATCATCCATGTTCCTCAACACTCTAATATCTCCCATCACAGACCTCACATGCCTAACCGCCTCTATTATATTTCCAGTCCCAGCCTCTCCTTTAGTTCGTATCATAGCCGCTCCTTCCCGGATTCTTCGCAGGGCTTCTCCCAGGTTCCTGCACCCGCAAACAAATGGAATCCGGAAATTATGTTTGTTTATATGATTATCTTCGTCCGCTACGGTCAGTACTTCGCTTTCATCGATGTAATCAATGCCGACTGCTTCTAATATCTGTGCCTCCACGAAATGCCCAATCCGTGCTTTGGCCATCACTGGAATCGTAACTGCTTGTTTGATTTCTTTAATTAATTGAGGGTCGCTCATGCGAGCAACGCCGCCTTGCGCCCGGATGTCGGCGGGGACGCGTTCCAAGGCCATGACAGCGCAGGCACCTGCTTCTTCCGCTATACGTGCTTGTTCTGCGTTTACGACATCCATTATAACGCCGCCTCGGAGCATCTGTGCAAGGCCTACCTTGACAGAGAAAGGTGATTTTTTTGTGGTTTCATAAAGAGCGCCGTTGCCGTAGACGGTTACTACTCCGGTATCTGCCATTGTGTGTGAGGGAAAGAGAAATGAATGAGAGAGATGGTAGTGAAGAGTGGCTAGGGATTTGTTCTGTTTGGCTTTGCCTATCCCCTCGTTCACATGTGTTATATACCTAAACCTACTACTGTAATAAACTTTCCTTTTCCCCCTATTATCAGTAAAATATATTATAAATAAATTCTTAGTTCAGTATTTTATATTTTTATGTTTTTCATTACAGTAAATACAAAATGTAACACTAAAGTAGTTTTCATTATTGTGAAAAATTCTTATTTTTATAACTATTTATAATTATATTGCATAGATTTAGTGTAGCAATAAATATATATATTTTTAATTTAGAAAAAATTTTAACTTCGGATATTTTTCTCCTTATTTATATATAACTAACAAAAATGAAAGTTCTTATTTCTCGTTATTTAGAATTTTACCTGTCATCCACGATCGTTAATTTCCCATGAGTGATTTATATTTGAATATGAATTATATAATTATTAAATTTATCATCCATTATCTAATAAAGATTTAATTAGATTTTTGTTGAAAAAATTGTATTGGTACGATGATTAAGATATATTTATTAAAATTAATAATATTGCTAAACTAGACAAAAAGATTTCATCTACCAATGCCTTTGCACCTTCTTCTGAGAGCATAAAGTATTATACATCCATATGCACATTTAGATACATCAGCTTTTCCACATAGGAATCTGCAGAGATTTTGGGAAAAAAAGAAATAATAATAATTTTATTGTTCAACCGAATCGCTAGCAGTATCTGAATTCAGACACTAAGCCTTGGCTTCCATTCCATCTATACTTTTTTGGGCATCAAACTTGCATATCTTTCATCTGTCATCATAATTCGATTTCTAATGCACTATACACCTTCAAAATTTTATGTGCTTCGACTGCTTGTATCCTGCCATGCCAATACTATCTTCACACTTTCACCTTCTTCATTTTTCTCACATCCTCCATTACTCTCTGTTTCTCTTGTAACCAACTCTTTATTGCATTGCCATCGGCAGGCTGGAGACTGCATGCCGGCTTTGGCGAAGGGAAGGCAGCTGATCTTTCAAGGAATTGCTTCTGTTTTGGGTCAGCAAAACAAAGCAGAGAATCAGCACACACCTCAAGTGCTGATGATGGCAGCACAGGCTTGAAGACCTGCAGCTTCGAGTACTCTGTTATGAGGTGGAACATGTAATCATAGACTCCCTCCATACTTAAAGTTTCCATAAAGTCCTGTCCTGCTTTTCCAATTGACTCTGCCTGTTCGTGACATTTTAGGACATTCAGAATTTGGAATCTGTAGGAGAAGAATGGATGCTGCTGCTAATATTGTGCAGCTAGTCCACTGTCATAAACAAATAACAAATCTAATAGTATCATGAGAGTTTGCGCAATGTATCAAATAGCAATCTGTTGCTTTGTCAATTGAGGATCTAGTTGTATCCATAAAGAAAGGTTCACATCAAACGCAGAACAGAAGCCAACACACAGCAACTAATTACCATTATCACCATAACTGCTGTAGATTACTCCAGATAAACTCAGAAAGCTGATTTGGGTAAGAGGCAGATCTTAAAATGCAACAATATAATCAGCCCTAAATATGGCATTGTACCATAAATCAAGTTTTCTATAGACAAGGAGTAAAAAAACAAGTAGTAAGTTGAACATACCTCGGATGGATTTGCATTACCCCAGTCAACAGCAAACTTTATAGACCGGCATAACTCATCAGAAGCGACAGGCCAATAGTTTGATGCAGGGACAAGGCCACGACTAAAAAAGTCTTCATATTGTGGGGAAATTATTAGCGCAAGGGAACCACAAGATATGATATATTTCAAGCTCACAGACCAGGCAAAGCCTTCAGCATAGATTTTATACCTACAAGATGTGGGTGAAAAGCAGAAAAAAGGAATAAGATTAGACGCAAAACTAATGCACTAAAAAAAAAAAGAAGAAAAGAATTTTCAACATATTATACAAAACTTATAGGCACTGAGTCTCAACATGCATCATCGTTGAGTCCCATCAAGGACATCCAAGTTCTTAAAAACTAATCGTTGAGTCCCATCAAGGACATCCAAGTTCTTAAAAACTAACAAGGAACTTCTCCAAAGAGTGCAAAATCCTTATTTTTATCACTGAAAGAAATACATCTTTATCAATAGGAATGAGAGGGTGGATTGTGCTTGCAACACAGAGTTGGTGACCAGAAATGATGCATATAAACCAAATACATACACAAAAACAAAAATCTTACTTCGTAGGCAAGAGTACCCAACATAAAATAGAACACTAGATGTCTCCTTCACAGGAGATGCATACATATTAAGTAATATGATCATGGACAACCCCATGACATTGTACATCGCATTACACAGAGAATCATACTCGCCTGTAGTTACACTGATTTGATAGTTTGGAGCGCTCAAAACCAGCTCTTGCTTCTTCTCCCCAATCCTGGGACAGAAAAAACAGACAACATCAAATACATAGTTTATGGAATTAAGCTTCTCATATCAATTACTTACAGAAAGAGTAGGATGACTTTTTGACGATTTAAATCAAACTAAACCTGTCGCATAATATGTGCACCCCATTTTCTGGAGTGATTGCATTGCATTAACTCTGTACGAATGGGAGACAGAACGTCTGGATTTCCCTTCCAATATGCACGAGGCCATTTCTTTGACCAACTTTTAGATTGAGAGCCTCTTTTAATATCTCGAAACTCCTCATTCCAAGATCTTATATTTATCTCTGGCCTGTAAGAGATTCGATTAAGGTGAAAATGCTGTCATCTTCATTGATTTTCTTTTTTCTTTAAAAAGACGTGAAAGTGAATTATTCTTACCAGCCCCAGAAGGACCAATCAGGAAAGGGAATGTCAAAATGATTTTGAGTGGTGCAATACCGAAAGATAGGCAAAGGGAAGGAGATATGTTCAGTCTTGTTAATAACAGGCCTATCCATACAATCAAACATAATATCAACATCAGGTACCATTCCAGGATACCTATTTAGCAGCTGCAACAGTCCCCATACTGTAAACATCATCCTGCTCTGCACGCATGCATAATAAAGATCCAAATACAATCGTCCCTCAAATATCACAACCCGAAAAGCCGCAAATTTCTTGGCCTCCGCTATATGCTTCTTTGTTATTCCCGTCCGTGCCCATGGCTGTAGATCGTGATGAATAAACCTGAAAAACTCTGGGCATTTTGCGTTCGCTTGAGAGGAGGACTGGGAACGACGTCGGGTGGTGGTGGTGTTGGTATATGGGCAAGTGAGATAAGAACACTGTATAATTTTGTAAGCTCGAGCTTGGCGGGTTTCTTCATCGAAAGTTCTAGGTGGGAAAATGTGCCATGGGGTTGGGTCTAAGTTGTGACCTGCGACTGTTTTAGTTCGAGAAGCGAAGTTATCTACCTGTTTGATAAAATTCCTCAAGGATTAAATTTGTTATCAATTATCAAGAAATGCAAGTAAATGACAATGTACATGTATCTACCTGGTAGAAGAAAAGAAGGGTGAGAGAAACTAAGCCGAGGAGACAAGGGAAGAGATAGGATGGCACGCGAGCAGCTGCTTTCGGTGGTGGTGCAGTCATTGAAGGAGAATTTTGTGGAGGTGAAGGTGAAGGTGCTGTTGTTGTTGGATTGGTTTAGCTTTCGGCGGCATTATTGGGTTTCCATTTGCCTGCTTTTTGGCTATCCCTATTTGTTGGTGCTGGTGCTGGTGTTCCCCTTCTTTTTCTGTTGTTCAATGATTACCCTTTGTTGCGAATGCTTTGACTTCTCTTTCAAATTAACTTCCTCCCACTCCCACCAATGATATCAACCAAGCAAACTTTATAAGCTTCTTTTTTTTTTTTTTTTTTTTAATAATTCCCTTTTTATAAAAGTATTACCTAGAATTGCAGTAGACTTTTCCATTTTCTTGGTGAATTATGCAAAGATCCTCGACAATATCTCTGAAGACTATATATATACTCAAACATTTACTATTTCTCATGCCTATTATTGCCCATCAAAATTAAAGAAATTATGTTAGCAATAATAACAGGCAATGCATAGAAGTCCAATCTTTGGTAACATGATTGAAAATTCCTTTTTTTTTTTTCTCAAACCTTATAATTTTCCTAACAAATACTCTCTGTACAATCCTGCATCAAACCTTAGCTTGCTACAAAAACAGGTACGCTAAAGTGTAAAGAGGGGTAAAAAAAAAAAAAAAAAAAGTTCTGAAGACAATCTACAAAATAATGCTCAAACTGTAAATATCTTCCTCACTTTCTTCATACTCCTACGACATATTGGACAAGTACCAGGCTCTTCTGCAATCCTGCAGCAGTAAAACAGAATCGGATTGATGTCTCATCATGCTTTAAAGCTAGTTAAGGAGGAAGAAATATACAGGATTATGTCTACTTCTCAATTCCTTACACCAAGAGACTGTAAAATACCTTGTTCCACAGGTAAAACAGGCTGCACAATGCCCACATGGAAGAAAGAAGCAATCCCTTGGGGCATCAAAGCAAATGACACAAAGACGATTGAGATTTTCCCCTTCTGATAATTGTTTTCCCGCTCCTGAATTCATTGCAAGCAGTTCATCCAAATCCTCATGCTCTTCCTGTGAGGTAGAACCATAAGATGAACCCCAGCTTGAGACATCATCATCTTTCGGTAACAGCAATGGGGCTCGTTCGGATCTCAAATTATCACCCTCTTGGATTCCATCTCCACTGGAAGCTTGGAACATTTTACAGTATCTCAAGGTAAACAAGATTAAAAGAGTCATGAAGCCTACATGCAAAAAAAAGAAAACAGTAGCAGATCGATATAAAGATGAGCAGCATTTTGTTTCTTTTAAATAAGTGTAATAACAATATATATATATATATATATATATATATGAATGAAAAATAAAATAACCTGAACCAATGAAGTATGTCATCCATCTTGGTCCATAAGACACTTTGACATACCAGTCATCGCCCTGAAACAGCAGCAACTTATTGGCCTTCACCAATGTAAACTAACAACTTCATAATCCATATAGAGTAATGCAACAGGGGTTTTCCCATGCTTGTTGGACATATACAAGGATTAAAAGTAATTAGTTTCTAAACAATTTATATATTCTTAGCCGTTTTACCTCTTGAGGAACCGGAGATGTTAAGACAGCAACATTTGTTCCTAAAAGAAACAGCTTTAGACTGCAAAGACGGTGACCAAGGGAGCACATATAGAATGCGTTTGTTGTGTTGTAGATGAAAGCATTCATTCTGAACTTCAATTCCACCTGTACAATCCACAACAGTTGTACATGAATCATCTCATGTTCTGTAGGTGTTAGCTTGCCTGTTTAAAATATAATGTCATACAATCTTTCTAGCTTCAAAATAACCCAATTCATCATCAAAGATCTAATAATTAAAATGTTCCTATAGCAGCAGAAAATAGAGTCAGAAGTTAAGAAGTAATACCTCCACATCCTCAGAGTTCAAATTCCCCACTGCTATATAATAATTAGAGGACTCTGAAATTTCCTGTTCGATTTTGCCACTTCCTAATAATTAAAAAAGATATTTAAACCATTACCACTAAAGAACAAAGAAGGAAACAAACAATCCCTTTTATATATAGTATTTACCAAAGATAATATTCCAAGACAGAGTTGAATTGGGATATGAGGGCTCATCTATCCACTCAACAAGGCTGTCTCTACCTGCAGGATTAACCAAAAATGTTTTGTAGTGTTAAGAGTAGAAGAGTATTATCTAAAAAAGAATAGAATGGAATAGGAAGATATAATGCTCCATGGCTAGAGAGGGTAGCAGGAGAAGAAAGAATCACCTTGAGCAATTACAAGAGACAAAGGTGACGAACTTGGGGATTTTATTGTGTAAAAGATAGCCACTTTCGACCCTTTATTTAGGAAGTATGCCCACTCCTGCAGGTGGGGTAAAATCTAATTGAAACATCAAATTATAACACAGGATCTACAACTCTACCACAAGTTAGATATATCTTTGAGTTAGCAAGTGCCAAGTAGAAATACAAGAATTGATTCTACTTAAATTGCACTGGAAAAGAAATTATAAAAACAAAGATATCGAGTGGGAAAGTATTGCCTTGTGAAAATCGATGGGGACAAGTGCCTTGTGTGTTTCAGTCCAGGTAGTTTCAACATCCATAGGTGGAGGCTTGTGAAATCCATAAAGCATAGGCCCATGTTTTGGCTCATCTACCTCCTCCACCTGTTTGATTAACCTAATGAGATTTTGCAGCACGAGCAATTAACCCAAGAAACAAAATGAAAGAGAAAAGAAGAAAGTGGACCTTGATAGATTGCACAAATAAAGGGTTGGTTTTGATAAGATAGGAGCAATTTGGACCCAATTCCAAGTTGACAGAGCCGTAGAATCCAAGAATTAGAGTCATGGAGGCTGCAAAAATGAGGAAGACCATAATCTACTGTATGAATATGTAAGAAAAGATAACTTAAAATAAAAAACACAGAGAAGAGTAGTGTGTGTAATACCAAAGAACCAAAAAGTGACAAGAACAACAAGGCATGACCAGACATCATCTGTCATCTCAGTGGGCGCCATATTGGATATGGATATGTTAACTCTGTAAGGTAGAGCGGAAGAGTAAGAATAAGAAGGATGGTTGCGTTGGTGGTGAGAATTATTCCCATTTTCAATTTGCTCATTCCTCACTTCTTCTTCTTGTACTTGAGAAGCAGAAGGTTCAGCAACAGGGACTGAAGAGGAAGAAGAAGGATGGTCAGCTTCTTCCATTAACTGTCTAAAGAAGGTGAAGGAATTGCAGAATTGAACAGCAGCATTTTGAGAAAGAAGAAACAGTGAGATAGCAATTAACTGTCTCTCACCAAGCGGTCTTTCTGTTTCTCCTCCGGAATGGTAGTTCATTCACTGCCTTCATGACAGTTAGTTTGTTAACTTGTCAGCTTCTACACCAATCAATTAGTGACATGTAATATTTAGTCTTTATTTTTTTTGGGGGAAAAACAAAGAGAATATTTATGAAGTTTTAAACAAAGAAACTGATTGTGTTATTATACTTTAACCAAATGAGGAAGCCCAAAGAATGGCCCAGTTAGTCACTCTGAGCAATTGCAGGCTTCAGTCAGGCACCTCCATTCCACGTTTATCAGACCAATGAGGTTGAGCTAAAATATCACAATTATCAACGTGTCACATTCTCATTGGATACTAATCCCGCTATATAGTCTCATCACTCTCACTCGATACCCAAAGCCCAACAGAAGTGACTGCGAAAATGGCGAGCTCCAGGTTGCTTACTCTTTCTTTGCTTGTCCTCTTTGGAACCCTAACTCTGATCCAGGTATTTCAGTTGAATTCTTCTTCTTACTATTTGATCCATTCGCAGATCTAACTTCTTAGTTACATATTGAATACTGAGCCTGATCTATCAGCTTCAGTCTTTTATTTTTGAGATTGAATAATTGATTTCAGCTTGTTTATACTTCTGCAATCTCTTTTTCTTGTTTTTTCACTCATAGGCCAAGAACCCAAAGGAAGATTTAAAAGAGATAACCCATAAAGTTTACTTTGATGTTGAGATTGCTGGAAAACCTGCTGGTATGTGCGTTTCTTAATTCTTATGTTATTTGCCCCATCAGCTTTTTTCAATTTTACTCTCATTATGTTCTGATTTTATTATCGGTGAGAAATTACCTTTGCTGTTTTTTGTTAAAAACATTTGCTTTCTTGGACGTGGATGTTCCTTTTCCACTCCCCACTGGTTATGCTTTTAAGAAATAAGTTGATCTCTCTGTTATTTCAGAGTAATCCAGTTATCACATAGGGTTTTTCAAATCTGCTTCAATTTTTTCCTCTTAATCTAAATTCTGTGTTCATTTATAGAGACTTGAGGCCATCTCAGATTTTTTCATTTTACTGATTTGTTGTCGAAGCTATTGTTATTCAGGTCGTGTTGTCATGGGTCTTTTTGGGAAGGCTGTTCCTAAAACAGCAGGTATGAATAATATATGTGGTGGATAAGACATGTTGTTTTGCTACTTGATTTATTATGTTTGTAATGAGAATAATATGTCATTTCTTTTTCTGTTTGCAGAGAATTTCCGTGCACTCTGCACCGGTAAGCTGCGAGACCCAGTACCTTTTACTTACGATTACACATGAGTATTTAGTTCACGTCTATATCAGATTGCCTTTGTGCTCTAAGTAATTGCATTTTCAGGAATATGTGATTAGAAAATGCATCCAGTAAGCTGTAATGTTCTTATAATGAAATTGAGAGAGCAACTAGAGTGAGGCTTTATGTGGTTATATTGTTTGAAGAAATCAAAGGCAATATGCATAAAATGTGTTCAACTTCTCATAGAATGACTCCTTTATACTCTCTCCAGGTCCCATTGCCAATAATTTTCTAAAGCTTGTTTAATATCACGACACTATTCTCTATTTCAGGGGAAAAAGGAGTTGGAAAGAGTGGAAAACCACTTCATTATAAGGGGAGCGCATTCCACAGGATTATACCCAGCTTTATGATCCAAGGTGGTGACTTTACACTTGGTGACGGAAGAGGTGGAGAATCAATTTATGGAGAGAAGTTTGCTGATGAGAATTTCAAGCTGAAGCATACTGGACCAGGTAAAATTGGCATCTTCTTACTTTATGAGACCAGGGGGTCTCCTGAAAACATTAAATATTGAGATAGTGAGGTTCCAAACTGTCGGCTGAATAAAGTTCTAATTGTCTGTTGACAGGGTTTTTATCAATGGCAAATGCCGGTCCAGACACAAATGGTTCACAATTTTTCATCACAACAGTGACAACTAGCTGGTAATTACAAATTCATGTTCATGATAATTGATGCAAGATGGTGCTTCATTCAATACCCTTTTCATTTTTAAGTTGTTGCCTAACTAAATGTCCAATTATATACAGGTTGGATGGCAGGCATGTCGTATTCGGAAAGGTACTTTCTGGAATGGATGTAGTTTATAAGATTGAAGCTGAAGGCAGGCAGAGTGGCACACCGAAGAGCAAGGTTACAATTGCAGACAGTGGTGAACTCCCTCTGTAATCTGCTCTTTTTTGCTTTTCTTGTAATGTAATTGTTTAAATTTCCATTTTCCCTTCCTCTGCGAACACATATTAACCTGAGGTGATGTACTGAGGTCTTTTCACTAAAATGGCTCTTTAGCTAATGCTATTGTGCGCACATCACATTTAGCAAAACAGATCCTACTTGTTAGAAACTTCAGCTTTTCTTATATTTTTCCTTAAGTGAAGCCCCAAACTGCATCCATGGACCACTACTGTATTATTGATTTCTAATAAACAATATTAAGTAGGGCATATATGAACATGTAAAATTGCACTTGCATATAGATGATTAAGCGCAACTATACAAGATTACAGGTGCAAATTCTATTTTAACTAATTTTATTTATTTCTTCCATTTACAAATTTATTATTTTAATATCGATATTATGTTGTATAGCTTTTTATTTTTTCTCTAGTTGACTAGGGAATGCATACACTTCCAAATAAATATGATTACATTTCAAATTGAGGGACTAATGAAAACAGCAAAGGAGTGCACTTACATTTCAAATTGAGAGGATTGAACTGATGCAAACACATTGAGATGGCATAAGAAGGAAACTCTGAGCAGTTCTGAACACAGAAAAGGAGGGGAAAAAAAGAAAAAGAAAAAGAAAAAAACCTTGACAGTGACTTAAGATTTACTTATTTGCTGCCTTTATATAGGCCAAATGGGTGGAGTTGGCAACTTTTGTTAGGGTCTTGAGATCATAAGCAATCCAGCACCTAAGCGACTCCATGTTGTAAAAATAGCCTAAACACTTGCAGTCATAGGTGCATTTGTTCCTGCATGTGTCGTGCTTCATGGGTCCATTTCCTTTGTTGTATTTGCTCATGAAATGATCAACTCCTTCATGTTTATAGTAGATAAAATCTTTCACTCCACATGAAGATACCTTGGGTAGCTTGCAATCCTTACTCCAGCCCAACAATCCTTTTGGTGATGGACAAGCTACACACTGGTTGTCTTCGCAAAGACCGAAGTTCCCACACCTTTCAGGCAATTGACACTCAGTTTCCCATGAATCTCTGTCAAAGAGAGTGTAGGTGTTTTCCCAGGCACTATAATCTGCATTATCTTCATAAGTGTAGATTCTAAGGTTACCATCTATTTCCAACCGAAGATAAGATAATGTGGTATTATACTTTGGCCTTTTAAGAGTAAGACTGCCAGCGGAGGCAGACTTTACGCCTTGAAATGTCAGTGTGAAGTCTGACTCAAATTTTACACTCTCCAAAGGACCATCCGTTACACTAAATAATTCAGAAAATGAGAAGTAGAGAAATGGGTTTGGGGAATATGGACTTTTATAGTACATAGCAAGAGTGTGCTCCTCCAGCACCAAACTATATGGACCATTCACGTTTTGCTTTTCACTAGCCCGGCTCACCAGCTTGGTTGCAGCCCCAAGCTTTAGAGACTGACCTACTAAAAGGGTATCAGTTGGATGATCAAAACTTTGCCAAATAAACTTGCCCTTTGAGTCATGAAGAACCATGTTACCATTTGAGAGTAACTTGAAACCAACTACACCTTTATTGGCAGTGTTAGTCTGCCAAGCAATCCGGCCGTCCGCATCGGCCAAGACAAGATTCCCATCAGTACCAAATGTAAGGGTGGCATTTTCGCGGACTGGGTTGCCACGATTGGCTTCCCAAACCCAACGCATCAGCGATTCAGACCTCACGGTGCCCATACGAAGAGCAAGAGTGAAGGCATTAGGAGTGGTGTTGTAAAAGCAGAGTTGGAAGGGCTGAGCAAAAGGGTCCAGGACACGGTAATTCGCATCATACTCTACAATGTACTCACCGAATTCTCCTTCGTTGACGTATTTGAAAGTTGCAGAGGGAGGAACAGAAGCATGAGCAATGAAGGAGAAGATTGAAAAGATTAAGGAGAGAGAGAGCAATGGAAGGGAAGACATTTTTGGTTGATTTTGCCGAGTGTTGAGTTACTTGAGTTTAGGCAACGTTCCCTTTTATAGCAGACGCAGATGTGTATTGGGGTTTTATAACCAAGTCATCAGATTCACTTTAATTGCATCATTCTGCATGAGTCATCGAAACGTGGGTTGCTTAAAAAATGTGTAAATAAAATTAAAAGAATGAGCATTTTATTATAAACAAAGACCAAGAATACAGGTGATAATAATAAAGAAAGAAACTAAGGATGGAAGAACGGACACACGCTTAATGCAAATTCTCATGTTACAGGCAGATTTATAATTTAAATTATCAAATTTTAGATGCCGATTTAAGCTTCTAATTTACATCATTAAGAATTTTAACTCGTGTGACCAACAGGTTTGTGGAAATCCTAAACTGATACATCAATTAATTAGACAGAAAAAGAAAAAAAAGGAAGAGATCAAATGACAAGTTTTGCAAATCTGCAATGTTAATCAATTGGGTATAATCCTCCAAGACTCTGTAATTTGGCAGAAAACAGAGTAATATGTTTTCTTGCCTTTTGGTTGGCTCCAAGAGTTAATCAATGAAGGGACCCAGTTTTTTCTTTTGATGCAATTAAATTATATCTTAGGCAAATGAAATATTTTCTTTAATAAAAAAAGGAATACATAAAGTATATTCCTCCACGCACAGCAGAAAACCTGGAAGGATTGTAATAATTACGTATAAAGCATCTTTAAGTGGTATAAGGAAAAAAGAAAACAGGTTTATAATTAAAGAGTGCTTAAAGTATATAAAAGATGAAGTTAATTAAGCCAATTTATTAGGCAATTATAGAAAAAGAAGTCCACCACAAGATGAGAACTATCGATAATGTTTATTATATTTAAAGAACATCTTCAATCTAACTCACATTATAGCTCATATTTGATTACGTCTCAGTTGGCTTGCATTCAGAAAGAAAGAAGTAAATTACATCAAATATTGCCGATTTAATAGAAAAGGCAGATATAGATTTTGAATTCAAATGGTTGGTCTGTGTTAGTAACATGTAATTAACATAACCACCAAATTTATATTATAATTAAGGTGTATTAGTGTAACTTAAACTGTAATTTCTTCAAATGGATAAGATGGTACAAATTGAGAGAATTAAGTAATAAGAATAAGTCTTTTAAAAACGAGTATGGGACTCTATTCCATGAGCAGCTGGCTGCATACATAGAACCCATTATTGGTGCCACAGAATTGTGGGTGGCTTCTACTTATGTCCAATACTACAATAATATAGTCTCTTTTGACGACTTTGAACTTTGAACAATAATATAAATGGGTTCTGACCCAAGAGAAATAAAAAAAAAAAAAAAAATTAGTGCATGCAGACATGGTATTTGTTATTCATAATTTCTATTTTTGTGCAGATGGCTTTGTGGGGAAGGCAACTCATATGGAGAAATTAAAGTGTGTGCCCCTGAAGATATATGAGGTGTTTTTAGAAAATAATAATTACTGCTATTTTTCTAGTTAAACAAGCTTAATATTAATTTAACAATAATAATATTAAGAGGATATTCGTCATAAAATTGGTTATTCTTCATGCATCGGAGTGGAAGAGGTATTGAATTTAAGGATATTTTAGAGTTTTAATGATATATTTTTATATATAAAATTATAAAAATGTATGATTTTATCTCACTTAAGTTTAATTGTCTATTTTCAAAAATATTAGTAAAAAGAAGAAAATATGGAGCTAAAACGGAACATGTTCGTGTCAAGACCTAAGATTAAGATGTATGAACTGCTAATTACAAGATCCAAATGATATTTTAGTCATTTTGTATAATTATTAGGATTTGTATTAAGAGTTATTTATGAGATAGTATTTAGTGAAGATTAAGATACTTAAAGTATTATCTATTAGATAGAATTATATTAGGTACACATCTCTAGTGAGATTTATTTAGAGAATGACACTTCTATATATATATATATATATATATATATATCTATAAAAACCTAATTAAGGGAGGGAGAGTTTTCTCCTATCTGCTCTCTATACTTGTCCGTCATTATTATCTTCATAATTCTCTACAGTTCTTCATAAACATTTAGTTTTAGTTTTTATGGTTCTTTTAAGATCTAAAAAGTTTTTCAAGAAGTGGAGAGTGATGACCAATCTTCTTCCTACTTGAAGAAATTCTTGATATAGAGGAAGTTTTTAATTTCTTATTCTTTTTGTCTTTCTATTTAATACCATGATCATTGGATTAAATATGTTAAACTAGTATTTATAAGTGTTTAGTTTATCATTTTTATTTTTATATGAATCTTGTTATTTATTTATTTAATGAATGATTTCTTAATCTTTATATCTTTATTAATTTCAATTATTATTGTTAGTTAACCATCATATTATTTAGCAATAGTAATTATTATGAAAATTTTTAGATTAAAAGTATTAAAAATATTATTTTTATTTTAATTTATGTTGGTATAAGAAATTTAGGTTGCATTATTAGCTTGAGTGATTTAGGGAAAAAGACACATCACATCTCATTCATTAGATCTAGGCTTAAAGTAAAATAAGGAGATTACTAAATAAATGGCTAGACTAAATACTCTTTTTAGCATATAGTTTTAGATTATAAGCATTTACATTTGCATTGCATATTTATTTATTGTTTAATTACTTTATTTTATAAATATTATTCTCTCAAAATACTTATTTAGAGTGTTTAGATTTACTTTTATTGTTTTGTGTTGATAATTAGTCTTTATAATAAGTAGTCTCTCATAGTTCTTTGAGAGATCGATCTCGTGGTGAACTTACTTTTACTATAAGAACGGTTCGTGCACTTGTGAGTCCTAAAAAAGACACGTCATATAATTTTAGAAATCAAATCAATTTGATTTCTTTAGACTTTTTAGTAGAAAATCTAATGAATTGGACAATTCTCTTGAGAGCGATTTCTGCATGTACTTATTTGTTGTCTTGAGTAATGTAATGAAGAACTAAAGACAAGAGTAAACAATTTGATTACTTTTATTGTTTTGTGTTGATAATTAGTCTTTATAATAAGTGGTCTCTCATAGTTCTTTGAGAGATCGATCTCGTGGTGAACTTACTTTTACTATAAGAACGGTTCGTGCACTTGTGAGTCCTAAAAAAGACACGTCATATAATTTTAGAAATCAAATCAATTTGATTTCTTTAGACTTTTTAGTAGAAAATCTAATGAAGTGGACAACTCTCTTGAGAGCGATTTCTGCATGTACTTATTTGTTGTCTTGAGTAATGTAATGAAGAACTAAAGACAAGAGATCATATTTCTCCAATAGTAAATCCATCAAAAACCATTGAAAACGAAGTCTAATTTATTGCTTAAGAATAACATACTTGGTGAAACCAGAAAGAAGCAGAGAGTAATTACTAAATTACCCCTCTTTCTGTAATACATACACTCTCTTTATTATTGCTGATATATGAAGAGTTTAATAAGAAAAAAAAAACCCAAACTCTAGTTATCTAATTTCTTATTTTGGTAATTTTATATAGGCCAAATGAGTGGAGTTGGCAACTTTTGTGAGTGTCATGAGATCATAGGCAACCCAACACCTGGATGACTGCGTGTGGTAGAAATATCCCAAACACTTGCAATCCTTGGTACATTTGTCGCTACAAGCACCCTGCTTCATGGGTCCTTCTCCGACAGTGTACTTGGAACTGAAATGGTCAGCACCTTCGAGTTTATAGTAGACAAAATCTTTCACCCCGCATGAAGATACTTTTGCTGGTTGGCAATTGTTACTCCAACCCAACAATCCTTTTGGCGATGGACAAGCTACACATTGATCGCTCTCGCAGAGACCAAAGTTTCCACACCTTTCAGGCAATTGGCATTCGGTTTCCCATGAGTCTCTTGAGAAAAGAGTGTAGGTCACTTCCCAAGCACTAATATCTGCATTATCTTCGTAGGTGTGGATTCTGAAGTTCCCATCTATCTCCAATCGAAGGTAGGATAATGTGGTGTTATATTTCGGCCTTCTCAAAGTAAGACTGCCCCCTTCAAATGCTAGCGTTAAGCCTGACTCAAATGTTATATGGTCCAAACGACCATTCGCTACAGAAAACAAATCGGAAAATGAAAAGTAAAGCAATGGTTTTGGGGTATTCGGGCTCTTATAATACATAGCAAGAGTGTTCTCCTCCATCACCAAACTATATGGACCATTCACGTTTTGCTTTGCACTAGCTCGGCTCACAAGCTTGGTTGCAGCCCCAAGCTTAAGAGACTGACCTACTAGAAGGGTATCAGTTGGATAATCAAAACTTTGCCAAATGAACTTGCCCTTTGAATCATGAAGGACCATGTTGCCATTTGAGAGTAACTTGAAACCAACTACACCTTTATTGGCGGTGTTGGTTTGCCAAGCAATCCGGCCATCGGCATCGGCCAAGACAAGATTTCCATCAGTTCCAAAAGTGAGGGTGGCATTTTCGCGAACTGGGTTGCCACGGTTGGCTTCCCAAACCCAGCGCATGCGTGATGTAGACCTCACAGTACCCATACGGAGAGCAAGAGTAAAGGCATTAGGAGTAGTATTGTAAAAGCAAAGTTGGAATGGCTGTGCAAAGGGGTCCAGGACACGGTAATTCGCATCATACTCTACAATGTACTCGCCAAATTCTCCTTCATTGATGTATTTGAAAGTTGCAGAGGGAGGAACAGAAGCTTGAGCAATGAAGGAGAAGATGGAAAAGATCAAGCAAAGAGAGAGGAAGGAGTGATGGATAGGAGGGGAAAACATAAACATATTTGGTGGTTGCAGGCTGCTCAATGAATTGGTTTTTGGTTTTGGCGAATAACTAAACGAAGACAGGGCTCCTTTTATAGCAAATAATGAAGGGGCATTTTAGAAAAATTATAGTATTTCTGAGAAATTGTCAGGCATACTCGTGTTCGTAATTACAGTGTGATATATGATTTTATTATTAATTATTACATTTTTATTAGTTAGTATTATATATCAACAAATGAAAATATTATAATTAATAAATAAAATTATATGTCACATTGTAATTCGTAATATACTGAATCTATTTAAAATAATTTCAATTTTGAATTGCATGATGCTAAATAAACGTAAGTTCCATATGTAAATAATTTTGAATTGCATTAATGCTGTTACTAAAAAAACATATAAATAAAATGGTAATAATGTATTATAATTTAATTAAGGTTTGAAGTTTGAGCAACTGCATTCAAAACTTTTGATGTAATGATTGAGTATATTAGCTGTTGAGCATATATTTGAATATATTGGTTGATAGTTTTAGTTGAAAAGAAGGAGGCTCATTTTGATCCAATGACTTTTAATGTACTGATGCACTTAGCCAACTTGCCAAAAAAAGGATAAGTAGTGGATAAGATCATTATTTATTAGTTGCCAATTGCATCTGTCACTAATATCATTTAAAAGATAAAATGAACCCAAATAATAATAATAATAAAACATTAGGAATTATTTATTAGTTGCCATAGAATTAAATAAACAGAATGAAAAGCTCAACTAGAAACTAGAAAGATTGTCGACAGATTTGGTCAAACAGTGAGGACGTTCCACATTGACGACTTTGAAAATTTGGAAAAAAATGGATAGCTTTTACCAAAAAAGAAAGAAATATAAAAATAGAAAAAGAAAGCTTATAGATATGGCAGTGACTCCCATGAAATGATTAAAAATAAAAAGAAAAAAAAGATGGTAAAAGCAATTTTTTTATTATGATTTTGATGTCTAATTTAAGTAATTTCAAATTTAGAAATAATATACAATTAAGAACCAATTTGGTTGTGATGGAATGTTTGATTATATTAGAAATAAGTCCCATTGTTTAAACAGTTTTATTAGTGTCTTCAAGTATTTCCTGATTTCTGATTTAATTTGAAGAATTTTAAAATAAAGATAAATAAGAAACCCAGCAAAGTAGAAGGCATGAAAACAATGTACGGTGTTGTTGGGTGGTTATGCAAAGAGTGATGGTGAAAGAATGAATGAGTCCCAGTTGTAGATGAAGCACAGTGCTCTGGCTGCAAGTGCAGACTGATAACAAGCCAAAAGCCACTCTTTCTCTCTATTCTTTTCTCTTTGGTTAATCTCTAGCGACACTCTTCTGTGCAAACTCTTCTCTTTTTTTTTTCTTCTTTTCTTTTTAACATCAAGTCAAAATACAATAATTGCCCAAAAAAAGGAAACCCAGGAGCATTAGAAATAATAATAAAACAGTTGATTTGAAATTGAGTTTTGTTATTCTCAAATGTTTCGGCAATGAAAATTTAAAGCAAGATCAAATTTTGAGGCTTATTCCTAAATCACTTCCATTCAACAAAACAGCAGAAATCTACTGCAGTCCTAAATTCTCCCAGGCTGCCCATTACGGGGAGGCAATTTCAATGTCCCTTGAGAACGTCCGTATAGAATCAGATACTCTGCAGTTATCAGCAGTATCTCCTAAAAGGGTTGTTACCACCTTTCCTTTTTCCACAAGTTCCTTCATTTTCTTTTACATTTTCTATAAATAAGAAAATGAGGGCTTCCATGTCCAAAATACCTCGGAAAAACATGAGATTAGAATTGAGACAGGTTCTTCACGTCTTTCTATTTAATCCTATCATTTTATAAACTAAATTCACTTCACAAATTATGCTGATACTGAAAACATAAAAGGGGATGATATCATTTGCCTATGTTGCCCGTTAAATGATATCATCCTTCCTGCAAATTTTTACCCTCAAGTACTTCATATTTGATTTCATGAGGATTTACTATTACAAAAGATAAAATAACTAGATATTTTTTTGAAGGATAAGATCTCAGCTCTCAGCTGCCCTAAATATCTACCCATTGCCAAGGTGTTCTTTAAGTTGATAGAACAGACCCTCCAAAAATCAGGACCAATCTTCAAGTTGAGAAATATTCTTGCCATGCTAAAGAGGGAAATAGCTCGGACCACCAACTAAGGCCCCCAAATGACCCCTCGTTGATAAATGAGGTAGGGATGCAGAGACAGCCAGGAGGTTTACCACCCTTTACCGCCATTTCCATCACATTAACTCAATCTCCAGCACAAACACAACCATCAGAATGACTAATCTAACCATTAACCTTCTTTTCTTCTCATATAGATGTGTTATGACAATTAGTTTCCATACTCCATTCTTCCCCAGATACTACTGCCTTGAAGGACTAATTAGCTTTCACCATTATCTTTCCCTGCTTTCCCAGCTGAGCTCAACACAAACAGCAACAGATAGCAAGTAAATTCCCTATTCCTAATGATACTACAACTTCTTGCACCTAGAAATATGTTATATCGCATGTGTTTCATTATCAAACAATGAGCACCAACCGAGTCATCATGTGGCCTTTGTCAACTTGCCAAATAAAGAGAATGCACGGGTATGATCAGGAATCAAGACCAAGGGCAATATTATTAAATAATTAAACATGTCAGAGGAAAAGAATGTATAGAGTAGCATGAAATAGAGGAGTTTTTCCTATACTTCTTTTAGTACAACAACCTTCATGGCATTCTAGTATAATGATAAAGTTTAAAGGCTGTGATCAAATTAACATGTTTCTATCTGTTAAAATGAATCATATTTGATATTGACAAAACTTTGAACTAAGAATTAATTGGGTTTACAAGAATCAGTTTGTGCATTAAATTTTCTTAGGAAGAAAAAAAAGACAGTGGATTATATTTGATCAATAGAACTTTGAACTAAGAAATGATTGAGTTAACTAGAATCATTTCATCCATGATTTTTCTCAGAAAAAGAGAATACATCTTGCACTGTTATCTTCACTCTATCACAATGACCTCTAAATGACTGCTTCCAAGTTTTATAATAATAATCTAAGTTTATTAAAACATGCAAAAAAAAAAAAAAAACATGTCACCAATACAAAAAGGTCAGATAATGGCACATACTCTAGTACTTCATTTGGTAAAAAAGATAATAATCCCTTCAATTCAGACACTAACCTAAAGTGAAGACCAGATTCAACAGACTACACAAATACAAAAGTTAAAATATTTGATGGTTCTCCTAATTCCAGTTCATGTATATATAATATATACATATATAAAAGCAATGGATAAAGAAATGAGAAATACTGCATAACTTTCGAGTCATATATATAATTCATTCCCTCTGTCGATGGCATTAAAAACATACACTAACAATATAGACCTATATGTGAAACTTATGTTGAAATATTTGCAAGTAAACATCATATTCCCAAAATGAAAGCACCAGCATATAACATGATAAATGAACAAACAAAGAAATAAAGTAACAGAAAACTAAAGACAAGACCAAATATAACATAAATACCTTAATAGTTGTAAGCAGTCCCACAACCAAGAAATTGTCCTTACAAAACAAATAACAATAAACACCATATTAAGCATATTTCACCATTAGTTCTACTATCTCCACCGTCAATCACCTTCACCACACACTATAACAAAAGACTCATTAACTCGTTACAACACACTATAACAAAAGACCGATTAATTCACTGCAACAAACACCTCGATTTCTAATTTGAAACCATCACATATAGTGCTTATTACTATTATTTTAGATGACTAGTAATTAAGACAAATAAAACTTAAAATAAAAAAGTGGTCGAGATTACTTCAAATTTTGGTGCGGCGCCGTTGATGCACAATATTTGAGAAACGGAGAGATAAGTCAGAGTAAATAGAGATAACCTTAGATATATTTCCGTTGATCTCGCGAATCAAGGATATATTCTTAGTGAGATTATCCGGAACCTTCGACTGGTGATTCTCGTTCACTTGGTTAATCAGGTCTCGATTCTGATCAAGTACGGCCTGTACCTGCCTGAAACTCCTGCTCAGCGTATCCCACACCTCCACGTCACACTCTTCCTCATCTTCATTCTCATAACCATCTCTCTTCTTCGTATTCATTTTAGAGACAGAGTTGAGCGCTGTAGCACAAGAACTGGTGGTGGTGGTGGTGGTATCCTCCGTCATGATCGACTCCTCCACCAGACACGATCACTCACGCCTTCTCATTCATAATCCAAGTCTTTGGTTAGTGGTCTGATATTTTTCTTCTTTTTAATAGTCCCTCTGTTTTCTATTCTGTTTTGACGCTGAAAAATGGCGTTGGCTTTAGGAATTTTATATCTTGTGGTGATAGAGAGAGAAATGGAGTGGAGCTGCGGGTCGCAGACCAACCGACTCCCCATGGCGGTCTGAGGTGATGGGCTGTCATTCGACCAATCTCACTACCCACTCATATGCAGGTTTGGACACTTTTCATTGGCCGGTCTGTGAAACTAATGAACCTCTTGTCACCAATAAATGATTATTATTTATTAGATTAATATTCTAAAAGAATTAAAAAAAATAATTATTATTATTCGAACATATAAATTATTTTCTAAAGATTACCATATTCACAGCTAATAAAGAATCTGAAATTATCGTATGCTAGTAAATTCATAAATCCGATGAATGTTGTCAAATTCTTTAATAATTATTATTTAAATTAAATACTATTTAATCCTAAAATTTAGTCTACTATATGAGTCAATTTTTATATTTTTTATTACATTAATATTTCTTTCAATTTTGATAAAACTAAGTATTATTAACTTTGTGTTAATTTAAGAACTAAACTAATAATTTAAGATTATAATCTGATCTTTAAATTTATTAATAAGTATCAAATTCATTCAAAATTAATTTTATTATTAAATTAGAGTGAAATCTTATTTTTAGCATAAGATAATTTTAGTATTTAATTAAAATAATAAATTTAATATTTTTTTTTGCTCTATTTTCTTATTTTTAGTACAATTTAATTCATATAAATTTAAACTATTTATATTTACAATATATTATTAATTTACTATATAATTTCATTTTAGTTATCAATATAAAATAAATATTTTTAATTAATTTATATTATATTTTTATTGTATATTATAGTTAAATTATATAAAAAATAAAAATTAAATTAAATAATCATATTTTAATTTAGTAAAATAATCTAGACACCAAATTGATAAATTCATCTCAATGAAAAAGACCACGAAAATCTTATATGTTAAAATGAAACATTTTATTAACCATCTAAATGAGATTAATACTAATAAAATTTTTATTTTTAATATATTTAATTTTAATGTCTATAAAATAATGAGTTTGAATATTTATTTTATTTAAACACTTAAAATTAAACTACATAGCAATCTAATAGTATTAGACAAAAAATAAATATTTTTAATGTCTAAATTCTTTTAGAATTAAATTATGCTAAAAATAAAAGACCCAAACAAGTAAAATAATATTAAATTTATTATTTTAATTAGACACTAAAATTAATAAATATTAAAAATAAAATTTTATTCTAATTTAATAATAAAATTAATTTTAAAATTAAATTTAAAAATTAAATTGTAAGATTAAATTATCAGTTTAATCCTTATACTAGTACAAAATGAGATAGCAGATAGTTTTATTAAAACTGAAAAGAATTTTAATATAATAAAAAAATACAGAAACAAAATCATATATTAAATCAAATTTCAGAAAATAAATAGTATTTAATTTTTTATTATTTTAATATAAAAGTATAACTTTTTACTATTCAATTAATATCAAAATTTAAAATGAGTAAATAAAGACATTGAACAAGGGGCTTTCCTGCGGAGATATTTTTGAAGTTGATACACTATTGGATAACACATTTTAAAATAAAATAATAAATATCTCGCACCGAATCCGGAGCTCCGCGTTGACTATGGAAATGCCGATCATGAATAAAAAAAACGACGGCGTTGCAACTCTGAAATTGTCGAAAGTTCATGTCACATTGTTTTTTTAAAAAAGAAAAAATACTGTGAGTAGTGGTACCGAGTGCTGTTGTGAATGATAAGGGGGAGGAAATGTTAATTTGGTGGACAGTCCCTGACGGTCTCAGTTAAGTACCCTAAATATGTTTACTGGAAATCTTTCATATTAATGAGGGCTGTCTTTGCCCAGCCCTGCCCAAGGCATACAGAGAAAGGGCATTGGCTTTGTCATAATAAGTAATTCATATTGACAGAAGGGCTACTGTATTGAGAAAAGGGAGTTTCCCCTGTGTTTTGTGGAAGCAACATTACTTCCACAGAAGCTTCTACCACCCCACCCATCCATGTAATTCATGGGAAAATCAAAGCTATCTTTTTATTCCATTACAAAATATCTCAGGCCCTAAGGATTACAACAGAACATCATTACCCATAAACAAGATTTTTTATTATTATTTTTTTTTAAAAGAACAACATAAAGTACAACTATTAGAACATCCTGCTCACATCTAACCCAATCCCCTTGAATTGTCACCCAACCAAATGCTAGATCTACTCCCACTGAGCTTGGAAGTGATGAAAAAATAACCCAACAACTGTTTGTTTCATTTATAACCCTCAAAGCCACCTGGTTTTACTGAGTTATCTTTCTCATTTTCACCAGGCTAACTAATCATCCAAAGGTCCAAGCAGCATCCCAAAAGCACTTACCAGTTCAATTAATTTACAAGCAAAGTTAACAAATCAACAGCACTTGAGTAAATTTATTTATTCAAACATCTTTTTTCTTGATACACAAAAGTAATATGGTCAGCCTATAACCTGCAGCAGATATACATCCTGAACATACATCACTTCTAAAGAATGCTGACACAGACAGGATAACAGGTAATCAATCTACCAGCTAAATCTAGGAGGAGCTATGCCTATTGCCTAGCTTTAACTTTTACTTAACTACAGAAATGAAAGGATTTTCTACATAAACATATGAACATCTGTTGACTTTTTTTAAGAAATTAAGACAACAGACATAAATACAACAAGCCTCCTGTGGACTCGAATGAATTAGTTGTGATAAAGTTACTCAGTATCGCTCTCTGAATCCAGGAAGCTATATTCTTTGAATCCATCAAGCTTAATTAGCAATGTTCCTCGATTCTCTTCACTCCATCTAATACCTTCCTTTTCCAGAAGAATTATAATCTGCAAGTAGCAAATAGCTGGATGTAGCATCAGGTTGGCAGGCAGGTAAAACTAGCTTATGCCTCTTGGACAAGCAAGGGATGAGGCTAGTGGTTTAAGTGATCATTCAAGAAGTTAATGCTGGATATATAGATGGTTCACCAGGGTACTTTACATACAAGGAACCAGATTTTGAGATCTCAATAATTTCTAAATTACATAGAAGGGTAGAACAGAAAAACAAAATCAAATTCATCTTGTGGCACGATTCCCCATGAAAATCACTATGGTGAACTTAACATTTCAAAGCCTAGGAGGATTCAGTAACCAGCATCTAAGACTATTGATTTTCAGTAGTAGCTAGTTTGCTATATTGCAGTGTTTCGAACTCTGTAAAGACATTATATGAAACTTGAACCAGGAAAGACATTAGGTGACACTTCAAATCCCTAACCGCTTTGTTCCATTAAAATTTGATATTGCACAACATAAGCTAACTAATAAATTTTATTGCCACCAAGCCAGCACCAAAACAATCTCAATAAAAAAACTCACTGTTGCTGCTACACGATTTCTGTTTTGATATACTAATATGACACCTAGACTGCCAATCAACTGGAGAATATCATCTAAAGCGGCTTGAAGTTTCTTAATTAACTGATTCTTGAAAATAATACACAAATAATTAGATGGAAGGCCAAGACATAAACCATACCGATTGTTTCAGTTTTGACTTTCCCAGACCATGATTTCCACATCCTGTGATTACTCTCAGAGTCTGAACAGCTGGAGCAGACCACAAATACTTGTTAACTTACAGGACAATAGCATATCACCATCCAGACAAATTGAGGTGCCAAACACCTGCAAAACCAGGGGGCTATTCAGGGAGGCAAACACTTACAGCGGACATATGTTCCAAATAGAAGGTGAAGTTTCAGCAGCCTCATTGCTTGTTTAACATGCTGCCCATGCAAATCAATTGTTATCACATTCTCAAAGTCCTTGTTTCTGTATAAAACCAAATGCATCTTAGTCCATGTATAAAAATATATATATAGCATTAGACAAAAAAATCCTCTTTATACTTTGTGAAACTGAGCCATGTACTGACCTAGCTTCAAATATATCCTTGCTTGCTCTTTCATCTGCCTCTCGAGCCAATTTAGTCTGTACACTCCCCTATCCAAGCATAAGATACCAACAAAATCAAAAGATAATTCACAAGCTACATGCAAGTTAAGATGATACATGCAGGAATCTCCAAGAACAAATAAAGAAAAAAAAAAAGAAAAAGAAAAAGAACTCAAACCCAAAGAGTAGCATGGGTTTATGCACTCCATGACTTTTTTATGGGGTCTCGAAGACTTAATTTAGCTGCCAACATAAAAAGACCTTTCTCCTTTCATAATAATAAGTAAGCTGACTGCAATTACATGTTGATTATGTCACAGTAAAAAATTTAAGATGATACCAATCTGTGATAAGTTCATAATGCAAGCTACCGAATTGGAGCTTGAATAATGCAACGGATATGTAAATAAACATACTGGAAGAAGTCAAAAAGCCACATATAGAACGTGGACTTCTCATACATTGATTTCCTTGGTTTTACATTTCCCGCCTGTATTTCCTACTGCCAAACAGATTGTTCAAGATATGTATGAGGGCAAGGATGAAAATGTAAATTATGGCTTTCTTCTAACTCATTTGCTTTACCTACCCAAACAAAAAATACAAATACATTTTCCTTTTATATCCTATAACCAAATAAGGGAAAGGAAGTAACACCTTTTTCTTTTTCCCACGTTGATTTTCTTTCCATTGTTATTTTCCCATGTTATCTTCCTTCTCACCCTCTTATTAATCCAAACATAGTATTAAGCTTTCAACAATGTAATAGCACTTCTAAAACAGCACTAAAAGGCAAAGAATAGTCTTTATACATTAACTTCTTGGTAAGTAAGGCAGTTCAATATCCATTACGCATCAGCTACACAGTGTGAATCACTAATCTATTGAACAGTGCATAACTTTATAGGAAACAGAGTAAATGAAGTTGTTCAAAGCAATAAGAGGATGAAATAGACATAAATGCATAAACACAAATAAAGATGTAGTTCATGAAGCAAACTCACCTGATCAGAAAGGTAAGATGCATACTGCCGGTTTCCCTTTGAGTATGCTGCTGCAGCCTGCAGAAGAATTTTCCTTCCATCATATATAGTTATAAGTGCTAAATTCTTACCACTTCTAAGAACCTGAATGTAATATCTAATACTATCATAGTAACAAAATAGTAGCAAAAACTTACTTTTTGATAGTAAGATGTCCTTGAATCCCAATGCTGATTTGCAGAATGTCTATATAGATGATACTCAGCACCCTTAGCTACAGTTTCAAGATAAGAAAACAGTAAAAAAAATTAGACACAGGGGAATGACATTATTGATGCATTGCAAGACAAGCAATTTAGTATATAGTGCCGATAGCATTTTCCAAGTAGAATTCCGTATCGTGAGGTGAAAACGGAACTGTGTTGGAAGGACGCATTTCAATTGTACAACTACAAACAAAAAGATAAAAGAATTATTGTTAAATACCAAAGCTGCCATGCTGAGGAGCTGCATCACTCAGTGGACACATGTCAATAGCAGGCACCAGCGATTGCAGTTTCCTCGCCACATTCCTCCAATTCATAGTGCCTGGTTCATGCTCAGAGCTTCTGGAGATGTTAAACAAACCTTCCAACACCTTTTGAGGGAGATCTGACACATTACTTCTTGCGATGGTTGATGGAGATTCGGAACTCATAATAACCTGAGAGTAATTCCTACAACAGAGAGACTAGCTCAGTTTCTGAATTGGGTCTAATTAGACAAAAATGATCCAAAAGAAATTAAGATTTGCTACTTCGATAAACAAATTCTCTAGCAGCACTAATCTAAGAGATCCTTCTTCTCTATTAAAGAAACAAAAATATAACCCTAAACTATAGCTTTGAACCAATAAGCAATTAGCCCATGACTTTAAGGCTTTATTAAGAAAATAGAGCCCATGGCTAATACTGAAAAATCCATATCCATTAGCCAGAAACATACACATAAATGCATGCATGTATACAGAAAAATGCAAATGTTGGCACATAGAAGACAACCAATTGAGCATCGCCAACAACAGTAATAATCAGAGTGATATACCTGCAATCATAGCCCCATATGCTCTCATGAACTTCGCTTTCAGCTGAAGTAGAAGTGCAATCGGATGCCTTATCTGTCACCTGTGGAAAAAAATCCACTCATCACCGATAAACGAAACACAGTATACATGTTTGATGATTGAGAAGAACAAAAGTAAAAAGAAAAAAAGTCTAGAAGTTAGGAGAACAAAACAAGAAAGGGCCACTAAAAGAAAATGAATAACATGAAATAACACAGCAGCAAAACAACTGAAACATGGTACATCCCTAGTTGTAACCTAACTTACCAAGCATTCCGCCCAAAATTTACCCCTTTACAGAGTTCCATATGGCCAAATTATTAATGAAAGGAAGTCACTAACACACTTGTAGCAAACGCAAAATAGACAACCACTTCCCCCATAGTGGAACTATCTATATAAAAGAGGATATAAACTTTATCTGCTTATTCGATACGAGTAATAAACTTAGAAATGGAATTACACTCTTGCTAAAGAATGCATGTTAGGGGAAGCCAAAATCTTGCTAAAGCTCACAGTATTTCTTTTTTTTTTTTTTTGAGAAAGCAGTATATATATATATATATATATATATATATATATTCTAGCTCGCAATAGCATAACAGCATAACAAAGAACATCAAATATACTGATAAATTCAAGCACAGGAGCCAAATATAATAACAAGGCAATGGCAATTAAAAAGGCAGAGCTCGGTAATGCATATATATCACTTACAATTTCATTATGGCCAACAAGGAATGCAGTGTCATCCTTATAGTTCACCATATGATTAAAATATCCATCATTCCTGGACTGCTCAAAGGAAGAAGCAGATAGAGCAAGCAGCACATCCACAGCCTGGAAATCAAAAGTGCAGTATAACCTGTTACTTAAGTAGGAAAGAGATTCATCAAATACAACAGCTACAAACTTGTATTTTAACCACTAGCTTTTGATAGTGAATTTATTCACTTATAAACTTCTCAGTGCAATTTACTTAGTAAAATTGTCCGGAAATATGAACACGAGGTAGATGGTGATGGTAACACTGACATATGTAATGACATTGACAAGAGATGATTCAACTCACAATTTCCTCATACCTTTTCAAGGTCATATCCGCATTGACCTGCATAAAGACAAAATTGTAAAGGTCAAGTATCATACAAGTGCACTTACAGATTGATTAAGATGTCTCCTACACAGCAATACAACTAAACAAATGTACTTACAGAGAACATCTCGAACAACAGCCAAGCTAAGATCACAATCATCACTAAGCATAGAGCACAAAAAATGTTCAGCATCTTCCTTAGACACAACACCACAACCAAAGTCCTTTGCTTTAGCTGAAGAATCCCTCCTGACATACTCTTTCCCAATAACCGTAGAAACCGTTCCTGTAACAGCCACGACTCTCTTCTGCTTATTTAAACCCTTCCTTTTATTAACCAAATTACTCTCCTCCGAACTCGAGCGGATACTACTAGAAGTAGAACCGGATGACCCGCTTGAAACCGAACTAGTGGAGGGATCATCCGCATTGGCTGATAAGATATCAGCAGCTATTTTAATGTCACCGTTGGCTTCATCACAAGCCGTCGATGCTTCTCGGAAAGAGATGGAATCAAACGCTTCCATTAATGCCAAAACGGTTTCGCTTTGCTGTTGTTGTTGTCCATGAAGAGCGGTATTATTATTGGTGGAGGCGAGTGAGAGACGTCGAGGGTTCTTCTTTTTCTTTTTGGTTTGGTGCTTCATGGTTTTGTAGGAAAGATTAATTCAGAAATTGAGGGGTGGATTTTTTTCGGAACCCTAAATTATTGGGGGGGGGGGGGGAGAGAGAGGACGATAATGGCAATGAAAAGAGGATGATTAAGTGAAACAATAATGTATTATGAATAATTACTGAAAATAAAAGTGGATGCGAAGTCGTAGTGGCGGAGAGGGAGAGATTCATGTTCCAAATTTGATTAAATAGAGGACGCAGAATCTCCGATCGTACGCGTTTCTTTCTCTCTTTTTTCTATTTGGATTTAGATTTTCTTTTCTGAAAAGGTTCCCTTTTGACTTCACGCTCTCACCAGGGATTTGGTTGCCCACGCTCTCTCTCCTCTCAACAACCCTCTCTCGTCCACCGCTAGCCGACTGCTTACTAATTTAATATTGATTTTTTTTTAATTGAGTCGAATTTATTAAGATTTTTCATATTTTATAAGCCTAAATAAATTTAATGCATATAAAATAAAAGTTAAAACTATCTATCAAATTATAATTAAGAAATTAGATTATATATAACATCAATAAGGATATTTACATTTTAATTAAATAAACATATTTAAATAATTTTTTATATAATATTAAATGATTTTATGTTTAAAATAAATTCATTTTACAATTACCTTATAAGCTTACATAGTTATTATCTCTAGAGCATAGTTTTGCTTGTTAAGCGAGCTTTATTAAATGAGTTCAAATAAGTATTTATAAAGAAGAATTTAAACAATTCACGAATTATTTTAATTTATTTACAGTCTCGGTAAAAATTTAACATAATTCCCATGAAATTTTACCATTTAATTCTAGTTTAATTATGTTAATACTGAATTCAATTGAAAATGTTTAATAATAATGTTGAAGAAAACAGAAAATAGCAGCACCTTTTGGTCTCAGAGGCTGCACAAGCTAGGTTGCTTGTGCATACCTTTCATCCCTGACCAAGGGAAAAAGGGAGCATCCTTTCCTGCCAGGAAAGGTCACTTCCACCTTTTCCCCAAAAAATCTCAGAAGTATCCGTTAGAAAGAAGACTGAGAATCTCAGCATGTATATATTTTCATCTCAAGTTGTAATAAACTTAGAATTCTTATAACATAAAAATTCATTATTGTTCTATAAAAATTTACAAATAATTAATGTCTTAAATGCTAATCTTTACAAAAAAAAAAGAAAAGGAATTGTGTTTATAATACGGTAAAATGCAAAAATCTCATAAAAGATAAGAAATAGAAAGTTAGAGTGAAAATAAGATAAAATAGTAATATTAAAAATATAATTTAATTTTATCAATTATTATAATATATAATTAAAAAAAATTATACTAACTTTCATTTTATACAAATATATAAATTTTATAATTGTAAATAAAATTTTATAAAATTTATTCCAAATAACAATGGAAAACTCAATCCATCAAATCCAATAAAAAATTATTCAATATTTACAAAAATGTTTTTCCAATTTCAATATTCTTACTTTATTTTAGCCCTGAAAAGATTTTTGATAATCTAAAAACAGTAACTCATTTCCATTCCCACCTTATTTCTTCATAAACCAATCCACCTGAATAAAATTTCATTATAATATAATACCGTTTATGAGAGATTTGAACCACAAATTAAAAGTTTTAATGTAATTAAAACAAAAAGCTGATATTGAGGTGAAAAGGACTGTAAAAAAAATAGTTCAGTGGCAGATAGACCCTTTCAACTCATATTAGGGCAATAACATTTTCTTAATATTAAATGGGCAGTGAGAAACAGCCCACACAAGGATTTCGATTTGAGAAACTTGGGATCTCCACAACTTAAAATCCAATCACTTCCTCATCCTCATCCTCATCCTCAATGTTCAAAAGGGTGCTTTTAACTTTGCAGACACCTGACATTAAAGTTAGCTCGGTTTGGTTTTACCCTTCTGATCCAAACCAAAAACAGTCTATGTCCTGCCAGTGCCCACATGCCTTTTGTGCTACTGAAGTGAAACGTGCAAATGACAAAAGGAAATTTAAACTACGAACTCCCACATTTTCTTTAGGCAGGCTTGAATGCATTAACAACTTTATAATTAGAATTGATTCCTGAATCTGAGACAGGGCGCTTGCCAATTTATTTGATACAAGAAAAGAACAGGGTCGTGTAGCTGCTTTCCTCGGCTCTTGGCATTGATTCATCATAAACTGGAGGATTAACTGCTAATTTAAGTTGCCATTACAAGCTGGCAAGATATCCTCCTCCATATCTCTTGATTCTTGAATGGAATCAGGGCTTATTAATTTTGCTGCATCAATGGAAGAATGGAACTGTTCATGCCCTTCTGGCTTCAAGAACTCTAGCTCCCCATCGCTTCTTTCATGATTCAAACACTGCAATTTCCTCTTCTCAACTTCATCCTTCACCCTCTACAATAACAAAACAAAAGGAGGTGAATATCTTCGCTCTATCATAAATTAGATTACCCCACAATGGTGTTAAAAACTGACTATGAAAGTATGGTTTTTTTGGCCCTAGTTTTACTTTTCCTCAGAAGTAGAGAGGCGTCTTAGTGTGTAACATGAAACAGCAAATAAAGTTAGAATGTCAAAAACTATCAGAATTCACTCAATTAGTTTCATCAAAGGTTTTAAAATTATTCCTAAAATATCCCATAGATCTTCCTATCCAGGCTTGAGAAAATTCATGAATCATTCATTCCCTACAATCTATCATATTTACTAGTTTCATAGCTTAAGTGATAAGCAACAAATTAAAAGGACCAGACTAACCATACCCTAGATAGCTGTGAGGAATTGATCAATGACTCTCACAAGCATACAACACCATTGTCACATAAAACTTTGATCATTGATAATCATACGGAGTGCAGAGATATTCTTCAAAAATGATATTATTCTTCTGGCCCAACCAGAAATAAAGACTACCGTGAAACGTGCCTCATATATGCCTGGAACGAAGTAATTAAAGGAAAACTATTGAAATCGTGAATTTCTTTATTCAGAAGTCCCTTAAAGTGAAAAGTTTTTGGCACCATTTTTTGGAATCTTGCACATGCTTCATTAAACAAGCTGAAACTAGGACTTTCTAAGCATAATTAGATAGCAATGCTATCCTTGAATTGAAACCCAATGATCTCTTGAAGTTAAACAAGAATGTGAAACAAGCATCTAATTCTAGAACTCCTGCATCTGCCATACTCTGGTTTACTTCGCTAGAAACAAGCATCAAACAGAGGCCAATGATCATTTCCTTTTCTTCTTTTTTCTAACTTTGAACTGGCTCATTTCCAAGTATTCATAAGCTTGATTATGTTTCATACTTCAACGTTAATTTATCCCACTCAATTTATGAAGTTAAAAAGTGAGTTTGTTTCCTTGTCGATTAAAACCATGGCACACAACTTCCAAGAGCTATAAATTACACAACAGAAGTATCATGTAGTACCAAGAACATGACAATAAAACTGGTGGCATAAAAGAATGTATAAAATGTTAAGAAACAAACCTGCAGCAGCCTGGAATCAAACTTGGGCAACCCAATTTGTTCAACAGTGAGGGAACCAAAGAAATTTCCAAGCAAGGCAGCATCAGGAACAGCCAAACCTTGAACCAAGCCAGCAACAAAGCCACCTAAGAAACTATCCCCAGCACCAGTAGGATCTTGTTGATTAGCCAAAAAAGGCAAAATTCCCATCTCACCATCTCTCCAGTAAACCTTACACCCATCTTCCCCATTAGTCACAACCACACAACAGCACTTCCTCACCTCTTCCACATCCATAAACATAGCCTCCTCAGATGACACCTTCAAAACCCCAATTCTAGGCAATAAAGAATAAAATCTAGTTTTGCTCAACTCGACAAGCTTAACAGTACCATCAACATGATCAAAATCCCTAATCAAAGCTTGAATATCAACAAGAACAGCATCGCATATCTCAATCATTCTTTCAAGCGTTTCAGATAGTATCTCTCCACCAACTCCAACTGCCATTCCAAAATTAAACTTCCCATCAGGGAGATCCCTTGGTGTAATAGGGTCAGAAGCACATACCCGTTTCAAGACCCGATCTTGGTTTCCATTTTCATGTACAACACCAGGGGAATCAAAATAGGCATGAAAGGTAGTTGTTTTAGAAGAGGAAATAACAATTGGGGTGTGACTAACTTGATATTTAAAATCATTACCAACTTTGGAGATCAAATTACAAGGAACAGACAACCCATTGAGAACAGCGGCTATGAAGGAGGATGCGCCGCCTAGAGATTCACCTAGAACGATGTCGTCCTGGATCAAGACATCGTGACAGTAATTGCCCACAATTAAAACGCGGGAAGCTGGAGAATGATGGGTTCGGTGATTTGTGGTGACCATTGTGAAGCTGGCCGTTGGAAGGGGATGAGTTTGGAGATCATAAGTGAGCAGAGAATTGGGGATGAGAGAAAGACATAAATAAACAACAGAAATGACAAAAGATAAACACAGATTTTAAGGAAACGACGAAGAAGAGAAGAGTGTGTATGCTCTGTTAATGCTGTGAAAATGGACAAAGAAAAAAAAAGAAAAATTAGGAAATAGCGTTATTTGAATGACGAGTAGGTGTCGAGAAATACAGAGGACGCGCTATTGAGATATTTGTTATTGTTTGGGTTTATTTATAGAAAGCAAGCAGAGACACAGCGTAGCTGCTGCCTACTGGTAAATAAGATGGCTGACGGCTGATGGTCCTCCGCCCTTTTCCCTTGCTTTGAAATTTGAACCGCTCAAGTCCAGAAACACATGCAAGAAATTCTGAAGGCAACATTTTGTTTCCCTTTTTCTTTTTTCTTTTTTCTTTTTTTTACAGTTGCTCTCAATTTGCAGAAGTAAAAGAAAATCTACCCACCAAATGAAATACTTTTGTCTACGGGCCGACCATTTCGAAGGAATCCATTAAATTCAGTCATCTCATCTTCTATTTACCTTCTAATTTATATTTCATGCAAATCACATAATAATGACACCTCCACTCAGAAGAAGAATAGAATAACCATCGCCATCGCCATAGCCATCGTTTTCTTTTTTTTCTTTTAAATAACAGATGTTTATCACTAACACGGGAATATGATTCTGGTTGCTGTCCGAATCGGATCCTTCCTTTCTTTCTTTTTGTTGTTGCTATTTCATTTTCAGGTCAAAGTTTACTGCTTTTCACGCCATAGAGAGTGAGTGAGGGAGGAAGCCATTGATTCACGCAACTTTAAATTGGCAATAGTGTTATTATTATGACTCCCCATACATATGTCTATTAACGGCTGAAGAACAACATTACTATTAAAGAGGCACAGTGAAGTCGCATTGCTGACACAGAGCCAGACCAGACCTGCAATTCTTATCACCAATCACCAATCTGCAATCCCTTATCCTTCTTGTTATTGGTACCCGCTGCCCCTAGCCCCTAGGTAGATTTCTTCTGCTAAATAAACCTCCCCATCCAGCATGGGGTAATAATAGGACCACCCTTCAATAAGGAAATAGGGGGAAAGAATGCACTACTTTCTTCCATCCACCTGGAAGAATCTAAATGCTTACATTTAGTAATTCTAGTTTTATAATGCATCAACTGAATGCGCCCTTGATAATTACCAGACCACATAAACACCATATGACAAATAGTTTCGCTGCATCATTCTCAATATGCTGGATGTAAAATTTCAAAATCCATTAACAAATACTTGCCTTGATTGCCTAAACATTTAACTACGACAACTTCCTCAATCAATGTCGTATAAAGAATTCAGTCGTTCGAACTCCAGTAAACCTGGTTTGACTTTCTGATTTCACTTAGACTGACTTTAGCCAGTCATGCCCAAAAACCTAGGACAGGGGACTCTCAACAAATCACACTTAGTTGCGCAATGAGAGAAAACTGAGGCACAACATATCTTTTAGATATCAAACTAATCATTAACTGTCTAGCACTACCAGGTACTCGATAATTTCAAATACTTTTATAGCATCATAATTTAAAATATTTGAATTAAATAGGATTCCATTTATTTACTTTTGGATGTTTTTCATCCTGCTTACTCCAAATGACGCGACTTGTTAAACTGAAAGCCAGCTGCCTCACGTAAACAGAGAGCAAACTACATTGCTCATATGATAAACCATCTGAACACCTCACTTTATCTACTCACCTACTAGCATCCCGTGCTAAAACTATTAGTCCTGTAAATGCTTCACAAATTGAAGGACCCGAATGACAAATGACATAATCAATGCCCAGAACCATGTAAACACTAGGATCCTTCTCTGAGTACAATACATTGCTCTTAGCAGCTTAATCTAGTAGCCAAGGAGTTGCAGGAGAGAAAAAGGTCCACTTATCTCTAAATTAGGAAAAGCTCAAACAAGCAAAAAAGATAACTTAAAATTCAAAAGACACTGAACATTTGCCTTGTCATTAGCCTTTCAACCTCTTTGCGTGATACCAATGGCCCTTTCCACTGCTTTACAAACTAAATTAGACATGCTTAAATGTTTGAATTCAATCAAACATGCATTCATGATAGTATTTCATAAGAATACCACATAAAAACAACCATCCAATAAGGTCTGGGTGCGCTTCGCCGCACGATGGTGCTTGGCATCAAACAAACTCTATACAACCACAGTTGCAGCAGCACCTTATCTTACAGCCATTTTCACAAATACATTTTGATTGGCACCCGAATGGGGTAACCTTAATATGAACAAATAAGCATGTAAATGAATTAATCATCATTGGCAAAACTAAGCGAGCATAACGCTAAAATCATAGAATCTGATCATCCCAGCATTACACTAAGAAAAGCAGTAGTTATTCACCTCTTCATGAAATCTCCATAGCATGAGATCCTTGTGTTCAAGATCAGTGGTGTGGAGTAAGGATCCAACTGACCTTGACCCAATATTGGAGAAGACCATGTCAAACCCTTGTCCTTTCTTTGCAGTGCCATGTGCACATTATATCATCCTCTGCCAGCACAAACACCCAACTTTAACATGCAATGAAATCCAAAAAGTTTTATCTGCTCTCCAATTCGTATATCCGCACAAATTGCAACTAAACTGCAAAACAATCAGCAATCTTAAAGTAACCATATTTACTTTAACAAAGATAATTAAAAGAATATAAATATAAAGCCCAAAAAGAAGAATCATTATTGCACTGGTCAGGAGAGGTCATGCCGAAAAACAAAATTCATACAAGAAAGAAACTAGAAACAGACTTTTTCTTTTTTTCCTTCTTTTTTTGAAAACAATAAAATTGGAAAGTAAAACAGAAAGAGACCGATAATGAGAAAAGGAAGGTTGCTTTTGATACCAACTTCAAGATGTTTGGATTAAATCTTGCAGTAGAATTGCTTTGGGTGAACATTTGGAGGTAAATTTACGTACATATTTACCTCTTCCAGAGTTTGATCCCATTGAAACAGTGTTTGCCCTACATCACACAGAAACAACAAAATTAATTATCATTTCTAGAAAGTACAATAAAGTGAAACTATCAAACAAAAGAACAAAATAGACATCGTCATGCACGAAAGAACGACGCTCTCTGAGCCAATTTCTCAGCCATTTTGAATCTCTTCTCCTCTCTTAATCGTGCTTAGCGTGGTTAGTTGTATTTGCTTTCGCAACACTAAACTTGAAGAATTAATGGCCACTGACTGCGAATTACAACTCGTTATACGCACAGAAGAATAGGGATTAGCGAGGGTCAGTAATTAAACAAATACTTACTTTATTTTCTATCAAGTTTACATTAATGGTGTTGGACGGATCCAGTCCAAGAAGTGGTATTGGATTCTTACCTTATAAACTGGGAGTCTGGGTCCATGTCTGTTTCTCTTTGCCTATAAAAAGGCAGTACTAAATCTACTTGCTCTGCCAATCCCCAGATAGAAAGATGAGACCTATCTCTAGTTTGTGTGTGAATCTAATTCAGGCCATCCATGTCAGGGCCCTACTAATCCTATCCCATGGTGTTAGATTCACGCACAAACTCGTGATCTTTCTCCTCTATAGACACTTTACTTGTATTTCTAATTTTACGAAATTAGAACAGAGACGAAAGATGAGATGGCTAATATCGGAACTGGAGAGGCATCAACACAGTACGACGACGGCGATAGATGATTACTACACGTTGATTTCTACGACTGATGAGAAAGCTGCACCAGAGATTCTTCTTCACTATGAACTGAAGCTTCTTTGGTTCAGATAAGATAGAATTGGAGGTATTGACTTTTCCTAAACTCTTTTTGACTTTCTGTTTGCGTTTGATTTCATTATCATCTCTTATGCTACAAATTTTAATTCCAAATTGATGCATCTTTAATAAATATGTTTTGTCAAGTTTCATTGAGCTATGAAGCAAGTTTTAATTGCAGATTAAGGACTGACTATGTATTGTACGTTAATGATGGAATCCGGCTTTCAGAACAGGAGCCAGCGCCTGCATGCTTATAGGTGGGAAGATGCCACATTAGCGAAAACCACTCAAAGAATTCATAACGGGTGAAGAGCATGACATGGGTAATGTTCAACCTTCTGCTGTCACTTATGTGTGTAAAGGGTTTTAGCATTGACAGCTGTACTGAGTGAGGCTAATGCGTGATGATGATCCAGTCAGACCAATGCCTGAAATAAGCTTGTTAAGCCAATCCTAGGATAGGAGTCCCGCTTCTGTGTATAATGATGATTCCATAGATACACAAGCCAATCAAATTGTGGACTATGATAAACTATTCAGGACCCTAGTAGGAAGAATTTTGTGTTTCATTCGATTTGAATGCTTTGAAATACATTGCGCCTTAGTAGCTAGCTATCATCTGAGTTTAGTATGATCTGCCACGAATTTGGGATATTCATCTTCAAGAGATTGTCTTTCTGGGCCAACTTTATTGTAACTGTAAATTTCAATTTCTTATGAAAAGGGAAGGAGCTTGAGCATATTCGACCTTTACTTTACATTGTTAGAGTAAACACCTAATAACTTTTTTGTGAGCTTATCCTGTGACGACAATTCCAATCTAGCCAGAGTGAACTCTTGAACCGAGCTTGTTAAAGCCAATCCGAGGAAATTTACAATTGCAGATGCACTTTGTTCAGTGAAAATGTGGAATAACTAATCAACTTAAGGCACTTCATTTCTTTTTTTTTTTTTTTTTTCTTTTTTTCCGTGAAGCTGTCATCACTCCAGCTGTATATGATGTGGGATCTTAAGTCTCATCTATCATGGAAAGACATCTAAAATAAATTATTTTTCCATGTTAAAGGCGTTTCTGTGTCTGTCATTTTTATTCTTGCAACTATATTCTTGATAAAGCTGCATCGAATTGTATTTGTCTGTTACCAGTTCATAAAGAAGCCTTTGGAGAAGTGGGGGAAATAGACTTGGTGTAAGCATTTGTAAGTAAGAGCTTACAAATGGCATTTGATCTTTCCTTGAAAAGAAAATATCTCATCATGTTACAGTACAATTGGTTAAGCACTTATGAACAGTACGGCTTCTTTCCTGTAAACGCAGTTTCAATGTTTCCAAACATTGATTTAATGATTTGCGAGTCGGAAGGCATAGTAACACTGACTAGGGTAGGGGGCTATTCTATCTGGCAGCATTGAGTGGGTATGCAAATTGCAGTTACTTAATAATTATGAAAGGATCACTGGAATGATTTTTACAAATTATAAACAAGGAATAGTAATTAGAACCAAATGGCCACACCTTATTCTGCTTATTACAGATATATGCCATACGATTGGTTAACAAGCTAATGTAACCATGAAGATAAAGTGAGCAGAGAAGCAGATTGTTTTATTTACTAAACATTGCTCAGAATTTAATTGACATGCTCATCCAACAAGGAATATCGTGGCTGTCAACCAGTGCGGATCCCACCCAGGAAAGTTCTAGGATCAGGACAGTTTCCAGTAAACTGAGCCTGTGAGAAGTCAAAACCAGGGTTCTGCATAAACAAATACTACCACTATTAAACCACGTTGTCAAAGGGCAAAAGCAAAATAGCACAGGAAACATTTCATTTATAAACAGTTATAGATTTCAGTAGCACATGGATAAGCAAATTAATTGCTTATAATATAGTAAGATAACAAAGCAAATCTGTTTCTTTCTATGGCCAAAAATGCACGTGCATATATTGAATTTTAAATCAGAATTCATTCAGCATGCCGAAAACAAACTCCCCACTGCATTTCCTCTAACTCAATACTTTACACAAGAAAATCAGGTAAAATACTAGTAGCAATGCCATGAGTAAATCAAAGATAGGCCAACAACAATACATCATTAGAACCAGTACTCAAATATATCACAATGCCAGCAGCAAAATGAAACTGTGAATGTCAATTAGATCTCAAACTGATGATTGACTGGCTAACACTATCAGCTATAGCATCATATTCAAAAAACACTTAAATTGAGTAGAATTTCATTTACTTACTTTTGGAAGTTTTTCATTCTACATACCTAAACTAAAAGCAGCTGCGCAACATAAACAGCAAACAATAAACTTTTCTCAGATGATAAGCCAGCTGAACCCCACACTTTATCTAGTCACCTACTATTATCCCAAGCTAAAACTAAATTCTTGACCAAATGAAGGCCCCTAATGGAAATGATGAGATAATTGGTGCTCAGGACCATGTAACACACTGGGCTAATTCTCTGAGTGGAATACATGGTTCTTAGCAGCTTAATCTAGTAGCAATGTAGTTGCTCAAGATAAAAAGGTAGAATAGCTCTAAGTTCGACCAATTTCAAATAAGCCAAAAATGAATATTAAATTCAAAAGACGCTGAAATATTTGCCTTCCCATCAAGGGCAGAGTTTCTTGGAGACATAGGGTGGCCATGGCACCCCCCTAAGTCTCCAGGCTGCTTTAAAAACTACATTATTAGACATGTAATAATACCAGACAAATACTACCCTCCACTAAGTCTTAGGCGCACTGCACCATGGTGCTTGGCAAGTTGGCATCAGCAGCTTATCTTACACTACCACAGTTTGCAGCAGCACCTTATCTTATAGCTGTTTTCACAAATGAACTGGACAGGGTAACCTCAAGTATAAACAATAAGCATTCACTGGCAAACTAAGCGAGCATAATGAATTTAAATCACGGAATTTAAAGATCTCAGCAATATTACTAAGGGAAGCAGTAGTCATTCACCTCTTCCTGAAATCTCTGAAGCATGAGACGCTTCTGTTCAAGATCAGTGGAGTAAGGATCCAACTGACCTTGACCGAATACTGGAGAAGACCATGTCAATCCCTTGTCCCTTTTTTGCAGTGTTATGTGCATTATACCATCCTCTGCGAGCACAAAAGCCCCAGTTTAACATGCAATGCAATCCAAAGAGTTTAATCTGATATTCAGTTCATAAAACCAAACAAATTGCACTTAAAATGCAAAACAATCAGCAATCTTAAAGTAACCACCTTTCCTTCAACAGAGAGATAAAAGAAAATATACCTAGAGTCCAAAAAGACGAATCGGTCTTTACTGGGCAGGAGAGGTCATGCTGAGAAGCAAAAAGCAAAGATACACAATCATATCAATCAAGAAATTAAGAATGGAAACTTAAAACATAAACTTGGAAATAAATAAATTAAAAAAGAGAAAAAGTGAGAGAAAGGGACAGACATTAAGATAAGGAGGGTTGCCTTTGATGCCAACTTCAAGATGTTTGGATTGAATCTTGCAGTAGAATTGCTTTGAGTGAACATTTGGGGGTAAGTTTATGTACATATTTACCTCATCTAGGGTTTGATCCCATTCAAACACTGTTTGCCCTGAATCACACAAAAACAACTCGATCAATTATCAATTTCTCAAAAGTACCATACATAGAAGTTACCAAATAAAAAAAAAAAAAGACCAAAAAATGACACCGTTGTGCACGAAAGAATGACGTTTCTCTGGAGCTAATTTCTCAGCCATTTGAATCTAATCTAGGGTTTCTTTGTTATTTCTCTCTCAGTTCCTTCGCGCGAATCTTTGCTTATTTCGTCTTCTCAGACTCGACTCAACTCTCGTGAAACTTCTATTCCCAATTTTTTCTTTTTCTAAATATTTCTCTACAGCCCCTCCTACTTTTCAAATTTCACCATTTCCACCTCCTAAGTTAGCTGCAGTTACATTACATGCACAAGCTAGTGTTGGATTAATCACAGTAATTTAGAATGTTCCCAATAGTTATATGGCTTCTACAATTTGTTAATTCAACTTTTCTAATTAAAGACATGTAAATTGATTACATTTTCTCCTTTATTCATTATAATCTTCCTTAATTCTGGATTCTAATTTAATGGCCATTGATGTCATATAAACAACTCTTTACATTTTTCTCCCATTAATACGTATTCTAATTTTGTTTGATTTTCATAGTCTTTTATTGAATAAAAAAGATTCATAGTCTTTTATTTATTCGAATATCTATTTTTTATATCATTATTGATTGTAAATCTAGATAAGTTATATATATATATTTATAATTTTTATTTCAATCATCGTACGGTTTATATTATTAATTATTATGAATTTTCTGTATGTTCTAAATTTCCCATTTTAGTTAATCAAAAGGTATCGATTTACCTTGAGATAATAAAATCTTAAATAACTAAAAATTAAAAAATTATATATACTAAATACATATTTAGACATCTGAATTTAATAATTTAATCACTTTAATATATTAATTTTTTATTTAACTTAGTAGACATCTTAATTTATATTATTTGTGATATTTAAACACTTTTTCATTTATAATTTCATCTAACACTTTACTATTATGCATAGATATTTTAATATTATTATAAAATAAAATTTAAATTTTTGTTAAGTTAAATAAAAAATTAAAAGTATTTAGGAGATTATAAAAATAGAATTTAAGTATTAATGGCAGTGCCTTGGTGGGTGTAGGAAACAGAAAAAGAAAAAGAAACATTGTTTTTGGAAGATTGAGTCCCAAGGGATATGAGGTTTTTGTGGAAATTTCCTCTAAAATTTGTGTACTTCAGAGAGAAACATAGCAATCAAATGGCAGTTAATGATTGTACATCTCCTTCATTTTCAGTACACACATAGACAACAACAAAAGGAATGACAGCCGTTTGATTCTGCTACCAAGGAACTTGAAAATTCCAGGAAAGTTCAACTTTTCTTAGTTACTAATGTACCTGCATAATTAACCACTTGATCTTGTCCTTAATTGTAATTCATGGTTTTTCCATTTTGTTTATGGCAGTTGAAACAACAAGACTGTCGGACTAGCTTCTTCGAAGCAGAAAAGGATAGTTTTCTTGATAAAATTATCACCCAATTAATAAACCCTAACCCTAAACAGGCGTTACATTAAATGATTAATTAGTTATGTGCTAATTACCCTCAGTTAGCTAGTTTAATGGCATATAGTTAATTCAGTAAAAATATATCCAGCCAGGGATAAGTGGCCAATTATAATGTCTAAACTCATAGTTAAGTATATTATCATAGTAATTTGATTACCTCGTATTGAAATATTCTTTACAAATAGCATGCACATGCCAGAAGCATCCACATATATAGACAATGATATAGCCCTAATCTCAGATATTTTTGTAGTCAATTTGTTTGATTCAAAGATATGAAAGCTAATTTTTTTTTAAGAGGACCAACGTGCTATGATCATCCCTTTACATTTTGTCATAAATACGAAAAATTCATTTAGTGTTAAAGAAATGGCTCGAAATTTAACATTTTTACTTTTAAGAGCAAATATGTTTGCGATTTGAGTGAGGCCTCAAATGTAATTTAAGTATAATTTTTTATGGCAAATTAATTAGCTAACAATTGGAATAATGGTCATGATTAATTATATGGGCAATGGGTAGTTTTTATCAAGAGTGCAATAGCTATACAATTTGATGAGCAGCAGGTACGTGGAGTTGCATGCAAGAATATATAGAAACAAACAAGCAGGGAAAATTCCAGGAAGCTTCAATTATTTAACATGAAACCTTATCTTGGATTGTGTTCTCTAATAAGGTTTTGTCTTATAAATATTCAAATGATCAACCTAATTAAGTACTCATGCCTTGTGTGTTTCCTTAGTGTACTTTTCTTTTTCTTTTTCTTTTTTCATACGTAGCTATTACTATAGCTACGATCAACACAATATTTAATTAATTATGGATCGCTACTCACTGCATGAGGAAGTCTCGAGCATGGAAAATGGACATGCCAGTAAGAAGGAGATGAATGGTAAAACTCCGCAGAATGTATCTTCTCCAATCATGCGTAAAGAATCAGACCCAGTTCTTGTTTCAAGTGTTCGATTCCAAATGCTCGGAAGTTTCTTGGCCAACTTGCAAGAAGTTGTTCTTGGTACTAAGCTTGCTGTCCTCTTCCCTGCCATTCCCCTTGCAATTGTTGCTGATTTTTATAGCTTTGGCAGAGTAAGTTTCTTTCTTTCTTTTTCTTTCTGTTTAAATATTATGTTTCTTCTCCAACATAATAGTGTATATATATTTGTTTCTGCCACCAAACGTAGCCATGGCTGTTTGCTTTGAGCTTGCTCGGACTCACTCCACTTGCCGAACGTGTCAGCTTCCTCACTGAGTAAGCGCCAAAGAAAAAAGAAAGTGAAAATTTTTGCTGATAAAATTTGTTTACCTTTTTATTTACCTGGTTGTTCTAACATGATTCCTTCCAATTTTGTGCCATTTTTTTTATGAACTTCAGACAAATTGCCTATTATACCGGTCCAACAGGTAATCCGAATATCATCCATGATGACTGATAATCATCCGAGTATTATTGATCATCAAACTATTAATTCTAAATTATTCATTGATATTTGTTAATTGTGAGTTGAGAATTGCAGTTGGAGGGCTCCTTAACGCAACATGTGGTAATGCAACCGAGCTTATAATAGCACTGTTTGCTCTTTACCAAAACAAAATACTTGTTTTGAAGTACTCCTTACTGGGTTCAATTTTGTCGAATCTCCTTCTTGTTCTTGGGAGTTCTCTCCTCTTTGGAGGCTTGGCTAATCTGAGAAAGGAACAAAGATACGATAGAGTGAGAAAACACTAATCAGAATTCTGAAACAAACCCAATTATACTTATAACTTGAAAATCTAATTATTCTTTTTTCCTTTTTCTTTTTTGTTTGGGTGGATTAACAGAAACAGGCTGATGTGAACGCGCTACTTCTGTTATTGGGTCTGCTGTGCCACCTATTGCCACTAATGTTCAGATATGCTTTGGGGGAAGGCATAGCTACTGCCCACTACACTCTTCAGCTGTCTAGAGCTAGCAGCATCGTTATGCTTATAGCTTATATTGCATATATTGTCTTCCAGCTTAAAACTCATAGGCAACTATTTGAATCTCAAGAGGTGATCTCACCTTCAAATTTTCTTCTTTCCATCCCCCTACTATGTATCGTTCACTTTAATATATAGGAACTGGTGGAATTATAGGAAGTAGACGAAGAAGAGGAAGAAAAAGCAGTGATAGGATTTTGGAGTGCATTTTCTTGGTTGGTTGGCATGACACTGATCATTGCATTATTATCTGAGTATGTTGTGGGCACAATTGAGGTACACTTCTCACTGAACTCAATTTTAAATTCTTCAGTTTAGCATTGGGATTGTTTTTCATTCTATTTCGTGCAATTAGTTAACAGATTATGAATGTCTGTAAATCAGGCTGCATCAGATTCTTGGGGCATTTCTGTCAGCTTCATTAGCATAATTCTGTTGCCAATCGTTGGGAATGCAGCAGAACATGCAGGATCAATTATATTCGCTTTCAAGAACAAGTTGGTATGATATCTTCTCATTTTTCTTTTTACCTCAAGTTTTGATGTATATGGTTACAGAAGGTCTGAAATTGTATGGTTATTCTGCAGGATATTTCTCTCGGAGTAGCTCTGGGATCTGCCACTCAGATTTCAATGTTTGTGGTGAGATACATAAGTAACCAAGAAAAATGAATTCATTTATAGAAGTGATCTTGATAAGAAATACTGACAAGTACATATATATATATATATATATTTTTTCAAGGTCCCTTTATGTGTTGTTGTTGGGTGGATAATGCATGTCCATATGGACCTTGATTTCAGTCTTCTAGAAACTGGTTCTCTTGCTTTCGCAATCATTATCACAGCCTTCACTTTACAGGTCCACCGATCTTTCTTTTTGTTGCTTTCCTTATTTTTTTCCTTTTCAGAATTTTATCAGCATCGTGTGATAAAATCATCTTGCTTTTTGAACAGGATGGAACTTCACACTATATGAAAGGGGTGGTTCTTTTCCTATGCTACATTGTTATAGCAGCATGCTTCTTTGTTCACAAAATACCCCAGAGTAAGTATTTCTAATTAGCTCAATATTACTGAAGAATTTTAAGTATATTCCCCATGCTTCCACTACTCACGACTGTCATTTTTCCTTCTTAATAATTAGGTCAACTTACTATTGGCAAACCATTCACTGGAGTCTTTGCTGCTTAGTTGGGTCAAGAATGAGGTGCACCACAGCGTTTTGGATCCTACAGAAAATGAGAGGTTATGTGAACGGGGAGAGCTATACAAATTTGAGGATGGTAGCTCCGGAATTAGTGGGAATTCCATCGAAGAAGAAGAAGAAGAAAAAAAAAAAAAGAGAGAGAGAGCTTGTGATGGTACATGTTTGTATATAGCTCTTTCTTCTAATCTATGTCCTTCTGTAATAAGTTTTCTCTTTTTGTTACTGAAATTAAGTCTAAATCAGTGGCAAAAAGAGTATTGTTTTTCCTATATGGCTGCAATTTAGTTTTTCAGTAAAATAACACTAAATTTCAATCTACTATTATTATTATTATTATTCAAAAGATTTGTTCCAATGTAATATTAATCAAGAAAATTTTTTGTTTAGACTTGATATATATCATTTATGTATGATTAACATTTATTTTTTAATTTTAAATAATAAAGTACGTGCCATTATTTAATATTAAAATATAACACTTATATATACATATACCATTTTTTTATAAATTGTAATGTATACACTTAAGTTAATAAATCAATTCTGCATTGTCTGACTTTGTCTCTAATTCTAGAACAAACATTTTTTTTTATTAATTAAGGACCAGCATCAAGTGGATACAGTTCTTCTATGGGCACTTTAGTTTGTATACATAAATATGAACAATGACATTAGTGGATCAATTTAATTAAGGTCATGATTCATGCATCCTTGGGAATATATATATATCCCAATTTTGCTAAAGTAAAATATATGTGGATTCTCGTAGATGTTGACTGAAATACTAAGTATCAATTGGCACCATTCATTTCTTTAATGTATTTAGACCTCAAACTGCATAAACAATATTAAATTAAACAACAGTTTTCTAGCCGCTGAAAGCAAGCATCAGATCCATGGTAACATTGCATCTAATTGTGATTCAAACTTCATGGAAGCATTGGAAGTTGCCTATGTCACAGTCGCTTAGGACAGACGAATGGTCCTAAATTTTATGAGGAGGATGCAGTCCGGTTCAAACCCGATCAGAAACCAGATTACAACTGAGATTATAGACCAGTTTGGATGTCGGTCTTGAACCCTAACGTTTTTTTAAGTGTTGAGAGGCTCTTTTAAGTGTTCTTTTCGGTAGGTTCGGGTTGTTTAGGATTTGGCCCGGGCTAATATTAGTAGAAATAGGGTAGATAGATGTCTACATTTTTATATATTCTTTGATTTTGAGTTGTAATTACTGGAGTTAGGTTTACATTTAATAACAAATTACCTAATTAACTAAACAATCCATAAAGTCTTTATGGTAAATTTGTGGGTTCATCTTTCTTTCTACTTCTATATATATATATTTTAAAGACCAACGTAAAAGCGAATTAAACCAGAACGATTTTGGTTATCTAACTGTCTATGGTCCAGAATCACCGGTCCTGTTCTGGTTTTGAACCGGGGTTAGGTCTAGGATGGTGAGTGGGTAATAGTGCATTGAAACTCAAGTTCTCTCTGAGTCTGAGAGATTACTGTTAAAGATAGTTGATTTAACAGTTACGTTGCAGTTATCAAGGAACATTTAGTCCTGAAAACATTCAGGTAGCTATAGCTTAGACTTATTCATTGAACTAAATAGGTATATAATATAAAAATCTAAAGTGCAAGCACTGTACCAGCATATTATCGGCCAACGTCACAATCTGCCGGCGAGAAAGCCATTCTGACTTACCATGTGCTTATTCTTTAATTCTGATCATAAAGTAATACTTTTTATATCAAAAGCAAACTCTTGAAATTATTGATGTTGCTCGTCTTAATTAATTATGTATATATTGTGATCCATTTATTAACACTTTAAAAGAATAGGACAAGTTGCTGGAGTTAGATTAGGTGTTAGACTCTTCTAATACACTGTTTATAGTGTCATTAACATTCTTTATATATACTTGCTGCAATGTTCTGTTTTAACCATCCAATCCAAGGATGTCTTTATCTGCGGCGGTTAGAGATTCCAATGGAGAAACAGAAGCTGTTGCTGTCATATTTGGGGCAACTGGGCTTGTTGGAAGAGAGCTTGTCAGAAGGCTAATCTCAAAATCCAAATGGAAAAAGGTTTATGGTGTAGCTAGAAGATTCGAGAGCTTTCCTATCCAAAACCCAAATTATCACTTCATCTCATGTGACTTGCTAATTCCTCAAGAGACACAAAAGAAGCTCTCTGTTATACAAGATGCGACTCACATGTTTTGGGTCACTTGGGCAGGTCAATTTCCTCTAGATAGCAAAGAATGCTGTGATCAGAATATGGCCATGATGTCCAATGCCTTGAATGCTATCCTCCAACAGACTAATGCTTTGCAGCACGTTTCACTCCAGACGGGAATGAAGCATTATGTGTCACTACAGCAAGGCCACAATGCAAACCGAGTTTGCTTCTATGGTGAGGATTGCCCAAGGGCGAGTGGTGGCTGTAACTTTTACTATGTTCTTGAGGATTTTCTCAAGGAAAGACTAGCAGGTAAGGTGGCCTGGTCTGTGCTGAGGCCTGGCTTGTTGATGGGCAGTTCCAATAGGACTATGTACAATGTAATGGGTAGTTTGTGCGTCTATGGTGCTATTTGCAAATATTTACATCTGGCTTTTGTGTTTGGCGGGACAATGGAGTGCTGGGAGGAGGCATGCATTGACGGCTCCGATGCTCGTCTAGTTGCTGAGCAGCACATTTGGGCAGCCACCAATGGTGAAATATCTTCCACAAGTGGTCAGGCATTCAATGCAATCAATGGCCCAAGTTTCACTTGGAAGGAGATATGGCCGATTCTTGGAAAGAAACTTGAAGTTGAAATGCCTCAAGACATGTTCCTGGAGGACTTTTGGTTTTCCAAGGCAGTGAGTAACAAGAAGGATGTATGGAAAGAGATTGTAGAGAAGGAAGGACTGTTGCAGACAGAAATGGAAGATTTGGCAAATTGGGAATTCTTGGATGCCTTGTTCCGCTGTCCATCAAAAATGCTAGGGAGCAGAGAAAAATCTGACAGGTTGGGTTTTACGATGAGATGCAAGACAATGGATTCAATGTTGTATTGGATTGATTCAATGAGAGATGATAAGTTAATTCCTTAATCCTTGAAGCACTGAAAGAAAATGGCGCACCATATAGTTTCTTTTCGTTCTTTAGATGTTTGTATTTCCTCATTTCATATGAATCCCAATAACACAGTAGAGATGGATATGCAAATGAGTAAATTGAACAAGCAGGTTCTTAAATTTCCAGCTAAGCGCCCTGTTGTTGCCTTGGGAGAGAGGGTTCAGTTCATTTTTTAAATGTTTGTGTCCAAATCTTAGTCTTAAGGAGGAAGCAAAGCAATGGAGCTGCGCTGGCTTCTCCATGTTTTGAGTAAATTTATTATTGGCCTTGAGCATTTTCTTCTTATGGAGACGATAATCATGTCTCCCTCTGTAGATGCATGTTCATTTGTGCCACCTACATCTTATACTTCTCTTTAGCTGTCCTTTTGAGGATAAATGAATTACTAACAATAATAGAGATAGAAATAAAATAAAATAAATAAATTTGAATAAGTGAACTGGGTTCAATATTTATTTAAATAAAAATAGTTTTATGATACATGATTCAATCTTATTTATATATGTATTCTGTATTATTGAGGTAAATATGAAGTGGTTTCATTAAAAGCTAAATCATATTCTACATCAACTAATATATGTATCATTTTCTTCTTTTCTAGAACTTCTTTTGTGCTACAGTAGTTGGGTCTTATTCCTAGGCTACTACAAGCTTGCTCTATCAAATCATGTGTTGCTGCAGCTGAATGATATCAGTTTGGAAAGCTTGCAAGACATGGATTATATCAGCTGAATAACACAATTTCCCTAATACACCACATTTGTTTACTCATTAAACTTGTTTACACTGCACTTTAATTGTTGCGTACTTCACTTGACGCCTCATCGAGGTGATATTTATTTATTTGTGGCACAAGATGGCTTGGTCTCCATGGCTAGTAAAGCTCCACGATTTCACCTCGATTGCCAAGTGAGATGCTTGTTTGTGAATTACGTAACTCATACATAAATAAATATATAATTTTATTTTTATTAGTCAAGATAATAACTTATAGGCTTTAATTACTGATAATATTCTTTTATTTGCATCCATAAAATTCCGAGCTACTTATTATTTTCCAGCTCACTCTGTGGCGAGAGGTTCCTTCCTTGTATAACTCCCTTTTCATCTATTCCAACTATCTTTGCCAATAATAATAATGATAGAATTTAAGAGCTACTAATTGATTCTTTGTTTTTGGATTGGTTCTGTGTATTGAGGTGATGTCGGCAATCACAAGAACTCCGTTCAGGTATATGATAAAGTAATGAGTTAAAATCTATATTTTTACTTAGTCTTATGTAACCAAAAGAAAGAAAAGGAAAATCTATGTTTTTACTGTAAATCAAATGGTTTTTAGCATTTTTATGAATTGTATCAGAGTTTTTCAGATTAGGCCGCACAATGTGCAGGCTAAAAAGTGGTTTAAAACCTGGCTGCAATTCAAACTAAGGAATTAGTAGCAATCTGAATTCTAACCGTTTATATTGTGACCGGAATAGAAACTACAAATCTGAGTTCAGTACCACCAGAGCCTCGCCAATCGCCCATCTCTGTGCAATTGCAGACCCTTTCGGCTCAGCCCATATTTCAACTAGCACCCAAGGCCTCAATAAAAACTCTGCGTCGCAAAATCGAACATTTTATGCTGTTAGCATGAATAGTTCTCTAGATATGTTTCTCATGGCAGAATTCGGTTTATACTTCAATATATAGCAGTATTTAGTATATGATAAAACATATATAAATTAATAAATAAATAGAGTAACATATAAAGCAAGGACAATTAAGAAAAAGAAATCAAGCAATGTTATTACATAAACTCATTCTACCTTGATCTCAGCTTCCAGTATTTCAATAAAATCACTGCTCATCTTCTCTGGAAGTTAAGGACTTTCGCAGAGAATGCAAAGACAGAAAAGAAGAGAAAACAGAAGGCAAAGAGTACTGCAACAGATACTCCTATCATATTGGATTCAAACCCAAAATTAACTTTCAAATACTCTTTCACAGTGCCTTTAAATCCTGGTCCCACAATTATGTCCTCAACATCACCAAGCTGGGAACTAATAACGCCTCGCAGAGTCCAAGCAATGGGGCAGATGTAATAGAACCAGATCCACCATCCTGGGATTTTCTGAAAAAAAATCAAATTATGTTAATTGCTTGGTTAGAAGCAAAGATAAAATTTCTAAAATTGGCCCCGGAAAGGAAACATATTTCTAGCTTCGTAATACGTGTTGACACAATCACAAATTTAAGAACCTTGCAAAAAGTAAGGCTATATAAATCACATATTTCTCTAATAATTTATGTTCCCATAGAGTTATGATAATTTTTTACTAGTTCAGAATACGCTTTAACTAAGGATAGAGATCAAACAGAGTTTCAGAGACTGAGACACACCAAAAGTTCATAGAAAAACACTTCATATGGCTAAATAAATATCCGCACAAATAACCATGTATAGCTGTGAGTGATAGCAGATAAGAGAAGATGGTGAGAAACTGGAATAAGCATTTCAGTTTAACGGAAAATTTGTTTCTAGTCATAAAGAAATAAACTTGAAGGAGATCTCTCAACTGAATGAACTGGTTCACAGATGGTGGTTTGAAGCTGGAATTTTGTAACCGCTAGGTAAAATAAATTACTTACCGACATTGGAATAAGAAAACCTGACAGGAGATTCCATAAAGAATAAAATGCAGACGAGATAACAGCAGCCATGTGCTGAGAAGGCGTTAGACCAACAGCCATCATCCCATAAAATGTGAAGTAGGTGAAAGTAAGGAACATGAACAACAAATAGAGGAAAAATTTGCCTGCAGCATAACAGAAAAATATCAATGTAAGTAATTGTTTTCTGCAGTTTCACTTTTCAATTAATTTGCTATGAGAACTTGGATCATACCAGCCGTTTTTTCAAAACCAATCATGAAATATGTGATGAGGCCATATAAAATTGTTTGCAAAATAATGTACGGAACCTCCACAAGACCCTGCCAGCAACAATATTGAAGCATTTGTCACCAATTCTTTTTGTAAGACCTCTGCACCAGAATATCATTATGCATCGCCTCTTACCTGAGCTGCTGCATAGGCTAGTGGCGAGTACATTCCAGCTGCTTTTTCTCTATAGAATACAGTCCTCTCAATGGAAACTATTGGCTGTACTGAGGAAGCATTATTAACTCCAAGAAACATGCAGGCAGAGTAAAGAGCTCCCATAACCACAAACAAATCTTGAGTCGTGTCCCTACCAACCATTAGTATATAAAATCGTTTAAACCTTTTACATACAGTTTCACTAGAATAATTTTAACAAGACATTATTCTAAGATCATTCATAATGAAACAGAACACGCACAAATAAAAACCACCATCTGATGTTAGAAAGAGGCAGAATAAGAGGTAAATAACCATTTGTCCCTTTGTCACTTTTCTTGGCCTTTACTTTTCTTCACTTGATGTTGAGATAGAAAATGGATTATGGAAATTGTCTGGAATTGCAACCAAGGTTTTTTCTCAGAACAAAAGGCAAAAGTAATTGCCAGATGTTGAATTTTGTCGCGCAAAAGAATAAAGAATTGCTCTAGTATACAGAAAATTAAGAACTAGCCTATGATATCTATATGCTCCAAGTGAGTAAAACAATCCTTGGTAATTTTACCAACTTCCAAATTAGAGACCAAGGAGAAAAAACTTAGATGCAAAAAGGGAAGAGCCTTTTTGAAGACTTTTCGACATATGTTCTCAACGAAAGTAGATAGTAATGAGAGTTTACCTTTTGGAGCCGATTTTCCAAAATACTGAGCCTAATATAAATGCAGCTAATACCGTAAAAAATATCCTCACGGCATTGTATCGTGGACTTCTCCAATATACAAGATTTTCTTTCTTAAGGCAGATTTGAAACTGAGACAGCAGATCTTGTGCGTAGGTGGAAGAAAACTTTAATGGTTCTGAGCCAACAGGGGGAGTACTGAAATGCATAATTGAAGCTTCCACTTCCCTGAAGCAAGGACAAAAAAGGATTCATTCTAACATACAAACTATATAGATAAATAAGGAACACTTGCACAAGACATTTCCTACATTTTGACAAGGCATAACTTACCGGTATTGCTCAGATTTGCTATATATCTCGGCAAAGTCGTCGCCAATCTTCTCTTCAATAAAAGCTGTAGTAACCTCAAGCATCCATGTTGCTGGGTTGTAGCCTTCAGAAATAGGAGGGACTCCTTTTATTCTCTAGACAAGAAAAGGCAATATGTGAGGACTATGCATTCATTCCATTGAACATAGGAATGTTATTATACATTTAGTGTTTTAACTTTTCATTTGTATTTAGTTTTTGATGTACATTTTTTCTAAATCAAGTATTTAATTTATGTATAATATGATGTGTTTTTTTGCAGATTTTACAGGTAAAAGTAATAATTTAATTCGTTTTTACACATAAATGATTTAAACATCTTTACTTTTTATTACTACAATATTTTCTATTTATTTTTTATTTTTTATCTTTTTTATTCTTTTAAATCTTTTTTACTACTAAAAATTCCAAAAATATTACCTTCTTTTCTCTTATTATTTTGAAGTGAAAAAATATATTTTTTATTTTTATTTTTAAAGATAAATACAAGAAATAAAAATTACAGAAAATAGCATTCAATTTTAAAAGAATGCTAAGAATTAATAGAAAAAAAGAAAGAAAGAGAATATAAAATTATTTTAAATGAGAGTATTAAATTAATTTATTATTTAAAATAAGATACATAAGGACTTTAACTTGAAAAATGGGTTAAATACACAATTTTAAATAATTTTAGCAAGTTAAATATTTAATTGAACAAAAAATAGTTTAGACATCAAAATAAAAAAAAATTAAAATACCAAATATATAATTTATTTCTTGAACATATGATAATGAGAAAAAAATTATCATTTCTCCTATTAATATGATGCTGTAAAATGTCAAACGAGGATTATCTTTTCTTTGAGGACTGGGGTATCTATTAACACCAGTATAACAGGCGCATATCCTAAATACAAGACTGGACATAGAAACATGATGAAATTGGAAAAGGCTGAGAGTGCTCTAGCTGGGTAAGAAGAACGATTGCTGATTTTAGGTTTTAGAAAGCTCTATACTAGCAACTTTGATTTGAGTTATAATTATTGTACTTTCTTTTAGTAGTCATTTTAGAGAATGCAATTTGACCTGAAAATAGTCTATCATAATCTGGGAGTGGCCGCCAAGCTTCCCTCCGTATATAACCTGGCCCCCTCGTTTCATGAGAAGTAACTGTACATCAAAAACCCAAATATCATACAGGTTAAAGGAACTAATACAGAACGCTTATAGTTTTCAAATTACTTTTTCATCAGAAAACAAAAATATAAACCAACCTCATCAAATGCCTCAAAAATGTCGATACTCGGTTGATGGATGGTGCAAACCAATGTTCTGCCAGTATCAACAGTATTTCGAACAGTTCGCATCACAATGGCGGCTGCTCGTGCATCAAGTCCAGACGTAGGTTCATCCATAAAAATAATGGAAGGATTTGCAACAAGTTCAACTGCAATTGTTAATCGCTTTCGTTGTTCTGTTGATAAGCCGCTGCTGCCTGGAAAACCAACCAAAGCTTGACGTAGAGTGTCAAGCTCCACCAATCTCATTACCTCTTCAACGAATTCCTGCAATGCATGGCAGTAAAATTCTCAAGATAAGGATTACAACAAGTAAACCAGTGTGTTGTTTACCGTGCACATATCCAAATTATAATACAGCTTACATGTCTTTGTTCTTTGGTAACATCTTTTGGAAGGCGAAGACTGGAAGAAAACCAGAGAGACTCCTCTACCGTAACTTGAGGAGAATGTATGTCATTTTGCTCAACATAGCCTGAGATTCTAGAAAAAGTGCCTTGCTCTTTTGGGTAACCCGATATCTTGATATCCCCTTCTATATATCCCCCAGTTTTCCTTCCGGCAAGCACATCCATCAGAGTAGTCTTTCCTGCACCACTTGCCCCGACCAATGCAGTCAGAACACCCGGTGAGAATACTCCACTCACATTTGACAAGAGCTGCAACTTCTTTTCTGGTACACCCTGCTTGCTCATTTCCTGAGAACATGAAGTAAAAGTCGCTACACACGATGAGCTAAATATGTAAAGAAATCGAGGAATAAAAAACTGCTTCGAAGGCACAACACCTTTGGCATGTCAACAAAATAGTTGACATTATGGAAAGTCATTGTCAATGGTTGAAATGGAAGAATCATTCCCTTTCTCCTGTTGCTCTCCAAAGAAGATATTTGATTCAACTCAAGCCCCTCATCACTATTCCCAGCAGACACATTTTCTGTGGAGTCAACTGGATCAGCCACCGTTTTGGCCTTCTGAAGAGCTATGATGACCCAGCAAGAGCAAAAAGAGTTAGCTTATAAAGAGAAAGTGGAATATGTAAGAACCTAAGAGATTTATTCAGACTTACGATTAAGGTAGGTCAAGGCCAATGTCACAATGATGTTGAAAACCAACGCATAAAGCCATAGCATACCAACGCCAATCCAATACCAATTATCACTTGTGGGTAAACTATGTCCATGGAGAACATTGTATCCAATTGTATTATTTCCAATAGTAGATATCTGGAAAATGTTCGTTTCTTTTTTAGGTTATGGATATGTACATAGAAAAAGAACAAAAAGAAAAAGGAAGGCAGTTGACAAGTTTAGTTTCTCCGCAAGAGTGCACCTTCCTCCATCTTTCTGCACCAAATTCATTGACAGATAATGCTCGTTGTCCATATGTTAATGGTGACACCCAGTAAGCCCAAATCCACCAGGGTTTAATCGATTCTGATACAAAGAAACAACTAGTCATTCCTGATTCCTAAGTGAAATGAATTTTGAATCATCAAATGGAGATATATTACCCACCTTTAGGAATAATAAAACCACCCAATAAGAAGACAACTAACAAAGCAGCTGATCCAAATGTATTGGCAATAACCATATCTCGCGCTATTGAAGCCATTGTCCGAAACAGACCCAAGGCCATCTGATGCACAGTAAATAATAAAAACATGAAACGGAAGAACCTGCAACAGAAGTAAATGAGTGAGAAAAAAAGAAAAGAGTGAAAATGCCAAGCAAGTAAACTATTACAGTCTGGACTTACCTGCTAATTTCCGGAGTAAAATCAACACTATAGTATACAACACAAGACCACACAAAAGCTTCAACAGCAGAGTAGGGTATGCGGAGAATAAAGCTGACTATAGACCATGCCCAACCCGGATGAAACAGATTATCACGTTGCTTGAAGAAAACTGGGAGTCTAAATATCAGAAGGGATAACTCAGAAAATCCATTAAACATCATGTGCACCAGCCCAAAAAATAGACAAGAGAGATAGAGATTCCCATTTATCTCATCTGTGGGATGCAACCTTGTTCGTAAGAAAATTGTGCTAGTTATGCATCCAACAAAAAAGACCTGTAACATATACAGAGTAAATAAAACATTAAAAAAGCGATGAAAAATACTTCAAACCAGATATTGCTAGCTTCAGGACATATGGGACGATAATTTCCTCCCGCAAAGTCTCCTACATACGTGGCTTTTATACAATGCTGCCACTTACAAGGAGGAGCAGCATTAGAAAGCCCATTTGCTTTATCTTTTTAACCACATTACAAATATTATTTTAGGCACCCTTTTTTTAATTTATTCCTTTTCATTGATGATATCCTTCTTTTTTTTTTCTCTTAATCATAGTTCTAATACACAGTACTTAACACATATTGGCAAACAGCAAACTGTTAACTTTCTGTTTTAAAAGAAAATCTCCAAAATGGGACAGCCAAGTGTAATCAGGACGAACGATCTCACAAAAAATATAAAGATAACTCTTTTCGCATTTTTTTTTTCTTTTGCAGAAGATGCTCTCCCAAATAAAATATTCAAGTACACATCATCCCCAAGTCGTAATCTACAAGTAAAAAAAGACGGTGAGAATCATAAATGAAAAGAGACAACGAATACCTGCAATGTCCTGAAAATATAAAGAAACCAATGCCGACGGATGAGCAAGACCTCTCGTGCAAAACATGCTTTTAAGAGCTCCCATCTTGGTACAGCAAATTCCGTTTTCGCCAAAGCTGAAGGAGAATCCTTTGTTTTGTCAAATGGGACAGAAACCATGGATTCCACAGACCTTCCCCACCTAGAACTTTTAAATGCTTTTGCAATTTCTGGAACTGGAATGTATGCATATGGTTTTAAATGATCATCCCAATACTGTGCTTGATCCTTTTTAGAGGTGACCTGGAAAATATCGTGTTAGAAAAAACTGATGATAACAACAAAATCTAAAGCATCTCAAGAAAATACCTCCTGAAGAAAATCTGCTACCCCCTTTCGAGGTGGTAATCGAAATCCTAGTGACTCAAAGAACTCTAGAACTTCTGCTCGTGGGCCTTGGTACACCATGTAGCCTTCTGATAATAGCACCAAATCATCAAACAGATCAAATGTCTCAGGAGGAGGCTGAAGAAGAGCCATTAGTACGGTTCCGTCCATTTGATGAACAAAGTTTCCTATACATTTCACTATTTGATATGTTGTGGAACTATCAAGGCCAGTGGATATTTCGTCCATTAGTAAGGTTTTTCTTGGCCCAACAATCATTTCTCCTGCAAACAGATTAAATGCTGACCATTCACTTGACAGAAGAATTTATAAGAATTTAACACTTGGGAGTCCAAATCTTAAAAAACATTCCCACGGTAATAGAAATAGGGTGAAGTCTAGTGCTCAAGTCTAGCGTGGAGACAAAAATGAATACAACGGCAGCATTGACACTTGAGCCGCATTCCCTTGGACGTTTGGACAACGTCCAATAACAACAGTCAGTGCTCCTTGCAGAAAATGAAAAGCTTTACTGTGGAGTCTAACGTCATTGTGCATACCCGAGAAAAGGCAAACGAAGAAAAACAACATAAAAGTATAGGTGACGTGTAGGGTAGGGAGTAATTCCTAATTAATTTGGAACATCCCAGGGATTTTCCTCTGGTAAAGTCTAGGGGGAAAAGTAAGGAAACACATACAGACTGGAAGAGAGAGAGAGACCAGTAGTAACCCTTTTCCTTTGACCGCCTGAGACGCCTCTCAACATATCACTACCTACAACTGTCTCTGCGCACACATCAAGACCAAGCACCTTTAAGACGTAGTCTGTGGAAACACTATGCTTTTTACCAGCTACAGAAGATGCCTGTACATGACCATTTGCACATAAAATCAGAATATAACCAAGTGCATGCAGAAAATTCATAGGTAGAATTATTGAATTTAAAATGATAATAACCTTCATGAAAGCATCAATCTCTGGACTGGGTCGTATGTCCTGTTCCTTCTCTAAACGTATTAGATCTTTCATGTAGGCTGGAAATATAAACGCAAGTAAAACAGAAGCATCAGTTTTTTGCCCATTTTAGGGCAGTCTGTAAATGCTTAGATTAATCCATCACTTTGTGAAATGAATTATCCCCATCGTTACTTTGCATTTTATTTTAAGTAGGCTAAAAATAATTCAATTTGTTTTAAAAAATTATGAATCTAACAATTCTAAAATATCGAACCTGCAAAGCCTTCACTTGCACCTTGACAGCTAGCAGCAAAATCTAAAGTCTCTCGTACTGTAAGCTCCGCAATATGATTATCTATTTGGCTGATGTATGCAGAAGTCCTTCTAACATAAAAATGATCAAGCTTGTGGCCATTGTATGTAATACTTCCAGTTCTCTGAAAATATTATACTGTAAATAAGGTTTATACTAACAGAAGTTCAACAGAAGGCAAGTTAGGGAGAGAAAAAGACTGAGAACTGAAAGCTCCATGATGATTGAGCCACTACAGTTTTTTCTTTTTCTCAATTCTTTTTTTGGTTACAAACACTGCTTGACCATTAGCATGCCAGCAACTAATTAATTAATGGTCATTCATCACTTAAAAGTCATGGAGGGGATACCCGTGTTGGGCTCCTGGAGATAGTTGCACCAAGCACTACCAACCTTTAAATTCTTGTCAAGTTTCCCGGCAAGAGCTAAAAGCAATGTTGATTTGCCAGAACCTGGTGGTCCTAAGAGCAAAGTCATCCTACAAAAGCCCAAAACAGTAAATGAAATCCATACAGTGCTGATCTCTAGGGTCTTAAATAACACAGGAAACCAACAAATAATCCAACGGCACAGCAAGCAAATAATTAGTGGTAGTAATGACTAAACTTAGAATGGTTAAATTTACAACCAGAGAGACATTGGAAAAATAAACTAATTTCAGCTATAAGATCATCAACTCCTGCCACATATCCGACGAGAAATTAGAATAGCAAATAGTAGTTTTTATATTTCTGTCTGAGAAAGGCAAAGTGTACTGATGGTTCATTTTACTGATGTTGGACGCCTTTTCTTTTTTCTGATGAAAGAAATATACATTAACAAGGAAACTCTTGTACAACCGCATCCCATATATATATAAAAATATGAGTAGGGACGTCTTCAAGCACAATAACTTCCCTATCAAGCCGATTAGCGAACTGTGCAGCTTTGTGAGCAGCACTATTAGAAACACGAGTAATTAATATAAACAAAAAAAAGAAGCGATTATTATGACTCATTTAATTATAATAACACCATTTATTCTAACAGTATTATCTTGCTTCTTATATCAACAAATTGAGCAAAATTTAATCAATATTATTCCACGTTAATTAACTGAGGATAATATTAATATTGAAACGGAGACAAACATTCATAACAGATATCTTGAATACAATAATCTATCACTCACTACTTTCATGATGAAAATGCCATTAAGTACCTTCCTGGTTTTATTGCACCACTTATGTCATTCAGAATAGTTAGAGAATGTTTCTTAAGTCGAAATATTCTCAAACCGGTCAGTATATCCTGCATTGAAGCCAATATTGGAACATAGATATATATATCAGAAATAAAATAAAAAGTAAAAAAATAAAATTAGAAAAGGAGATGATATATCACCTCAAAGGTGTCTCGCACGACATTAATCAAAGTAGGCAAAGCTCTTGAGCCAGTTCTCACGTTGCCCACCACATTCAATCGCTCAAACCTTACTTCGATTTTCGGCACCTCCAAGCCAACTCTACATATATATACATATAAATGTTTCTCAAAATATTATTCACAATTAAGAAGCTAAATATAGAACTTACTGTTAACATCTCGTCAGAATATTAATCAAACCTGCTTAATGTATGAAACTAGATTGATAAAAAGAAAAAAATCTAACAGATCCATTTCAAACGGTAAATCCAAAAGTAAACCGCATCATAAAACTACTGAATAAATAAATAAATAAATAAATAAAGCATTTTCTACCTATCGAGACGCTCTTTGATACCAGAAAGGAGTCTGTGATTATCTTGAGCATTAGTAGCTAAAGCTTTTTTAACAACAAGTTCTCGATTAGCACGATCGAGTCTAGTAACATCGATCGTCTCCGTTCGTTTACCTGAACCATCCTCTGCGTACTCGGACGCAGACCGTCTCAACAAGGCGAAATTACCTCGGCGTTGAGACGGTAGCCTTGAAATCGCTTCCCAAAGTAACTCATCTTCGTCTTCTTGCACAGATTCAGCATTCGACGCACGTGCAAATGATTCTCTAAAATGATCTATTTGGAGTTCTAAATACTCCGTTCCGTCCATTGCTGCTGCCATGCCTCTTAACTGGTTTGCAGCGTGGTTTCAGAGTATTACGTTTTGAATACCAAAAGATGATATGTCGCTTCTTTGGGAGTCTATATACACACACGGTCAGATAGGTGGAGACCCCGGCAATATTTGAAGGAAGACTAAATTTCCGAAATTAACCTTCGTGTTTTATAATGCACGAAGTAAAGTGCGGGGAGGGGCAGAAGGTAATTTCGACGGTCGGTTAGTTAGGGAAATTGGGATCTAGAAAGGTTAATTCAAACGTGGTTAGCATAGGCCCTGTCTAAGATTTATAATATAAAGATTTAGAATAAAAATTAATATAAAAAGATAGAGGCCGGAAATTATATTAATTTATTATTTTTCCTTTTTTATACATACTTTTGGTTGCTTATATTACGAAATAGGTACAAAATTAAGTATGGTTTTACAATTACATGTCTGTCTTATTCCTCTTCTAACATTTAAGGCTATGAGTGTAGCCATGGAGCCTAAAGATGTGCCTGTACTCTCCTGTCCAATTAAGAAGATAGTTCCAGTAACCAGGAACTTTAATGTGAAAGTTGTTAAGGAGGATCTAAGGAAGGCTTGAAAAACCTCAGGCAATAGTGAGTTATTAGCTAGAGTTTCTTATGCATGTAGTTGGGCTTTATTCGGTTAGATGAAATATAAATCATGGGCATTATATGTCATATTCTAGGTATCAAACCTTTCATCTTCTCTCCCAAAATTTACCATTTAAATCTTATCTACTGGTTACCTTTTAACATTTAAAATTTTTTTTTTTTTATTTCATAATTTTATATGAAAATTTATTTTCATCTATTAGAAAAAATTTTAATTAAATTTAATTTTATATTATTTGTCTCTTGATTTTTTATATAATACCTTCTATAAAAATTAAATTAATTCTTAACATTTTTATTAAACTCACAATTCTTCTATAACAAAATTAATAATAAAAATAATATCTATTTTATTTCAACAATTTAAAATTTAAATTATATATTTTTTAAATATTTTAATCAATATAAATACTTTTAAAATATTCAGATTTTACTATGACTTAATTATACTAAAAATTAAAATAACTATTCTTTATAAACACTAAAATTAGTTGATATAAAAATTAAACAAAAAAAATTTTAGTATAATAAATAAAGAGTAAATAATATAAAACTAAACTGAATTAACAGTTATTTAACAAAATAATTTTTAAATATGAAATTAAAAAATAGAATAATGAAAAAAGTATATTTTTAAATATTAAAAAATTAATCAGTCTATTATAAAAAAAATACAGTAATTATCCCCTTAAATCTTTTACATTCTTCTAATTTTCTGTAATAATGAAATTTGTATTTCAGATTAAACTGTGATAAAAAGAAAATTTAACTTAGAGCCTAAAACATAATAAAAATTTCAAATTTTTACAACTCTAAAATCTCAATTAGTATTGTTGAAATTTGAAAAATAGTATTAGGAGACTCGGGACTCGCTGTTCATATACTAAATACTAATGGCAATTCAAGGGAGCTCCCCCCGTATCAGCTTTAGCCTGTAGGCTAGAAACCTTGGACATGGCATCATGCACAGTGATTGTGGTAAATGGGTAACTAGGAAGATACAACAATTAACAGAAACTAGTTCACTCTTACACAGCTTTTCTGATGACTGATTCCAGAGAGACTAACCACAGCGACTACCTCTATCTAACCTAAACTAATGCGCATGTCCGCAAAAAGATTGCTGTACAAGGTTAGTTGGAGAATAACTACTATCAAAATTGAAGACACAGTTTCTTCCAGAGCCAATGAGCGATATAGATACCCCGAGATTTCTTAGCCTAGTGTTTAACCTTGCGATGATAAGGAGCGGATTTTGATTTTGAGTCTGACTTCTTTAACTTAAAATTCTTGCCTTTGGATTTAAATAAATCATCATTATCAGAATCATCATCACTTTCGCCCCCAAACTTCCTTTTGGACTTCTTCTCATCGCCTCGACAAATAACAATCTTCTTCTCATCCTTCTCTTCTACAGCTTCAGACTTCTCCTTCGGCTTCCAGATAAAGAGAGACCTGAAAGAGTATCTTAATTAGACAACAAAAGACAGCAGCCGTAAAAAGAACACAACACAATAGAAGAAAAAGAAAAGGAAGGAAGTGACAGTGACATCATAGATGCTCTCCAAAATGGATTTTCAACTTCCTTCAGACATGTTTAATCTATTGGTTATCAATAAAACTCACCAATCATTTATTTTCTCAAGAATCTAAGCACACGAGAACAAGACAACCTTTAATATTTAGCATGACACTGCAGAAAAGAGTTTATCATCCCACCAAGCAGTATGGACTCGAGAATAACTAAAGTGACTACAAAGTTTTATTACAAACTGCAAATTTTGATTTAAATGCTCCAATTAAGATGTGGCGCTGGCGTATCCTACAGAAACCCATATTAAACAGTATAGTCAAATGACATGAAGTCTTTGAGAGAACAGATTGGAACCTTGAACTGCCAGACGCCAAAATATCATCCCGAGGGTGTAGCTTGTTCACAGGACTAATAGTTGTGATATTTGGATCCATAACTTCAGCGACTAGTTGCCCAGTGCTGACATCTACGAAATCAATAGGATGCAAAGCAGTACCATTGTAATTTTCACTTATATAACGACCAATAACTGCAAGGGACTCTGAGGGGTCCTGCAACAGAAAATAGTTTTGGTATTGCAAAGATGATAAGGGAAAAACATAAAAGACACTCAATACAAATATTAAAGTCTATCACCTTAGGATCCCATTCAGCTCGAAAAGGAGTAAGATGTCTGTTGAAATCATGACTGTGTACAATCTCTCGACTTGGGGAATCCAAATTCCCAAAGATAGAATCCCATACACGAAGTCGGTTATCCTGTGAAGTGGTAAGAATTTTGCTGCCAGACAGTGGAGAGAAATATGCACAATTAACAACTCGTTTGTGCTCAAGGTCACAAAGAGAAGATCCAGCTTCAAGTTGACGCAAGTCCCATATACGAGCCTGAGGTAAGATATTACTCCATTTTAGAGCTACAATGAACAGAACTATAAATGATACCATATAGAAAGATATGTTTACACAATAAGTGGAGAATTAAGCAAGTTTCACACGAGAAATTTCTAATTATGCAAGCCGGAACAATAGAATACCAGATTACAGATATCAGGGTACACATATCAAAATTCAACCAAATGAGAGGAAACCAGACTACCACGTAAAGAATTCAGTCAACTAATGGAGTAAAACTTACAAAATGATCATTTCCACAGCTCAACAAAAGCTCTGGATGAACTGGATTGCAATGAAGGCCAACTACTTTGCTGCCTTTCTTGTGGATTAAGATTTCCTTCCCAATTTTATTGTTCAAGCGCATATCCAGCCTGATTACGGCAGGTGCACACAAATAAAAAGGAGAAATAAAATAAAAATTGAGAAAGCTAGAGGGTGCAGTAGAAGAAAGAAAAAAAAATGACCACCAAGTAAAAGCATAATATTTTTCTTCATAAGACATGAGGTGATCAACACCAACTCATTTCCATTTTCCTAGTTCCTAATTTGCTTTGTTCTTTCCTACTTTCCTGTTTCTGTTACTTAAACTATAATAAAATAAACAAGGAACGAACTGACAGTTTTAAATTAATACAATTTCTTATCAACTCAAAAATTGAAAAATTCTTTTATAAAATCCCAAGCAAGTACCTATATGCGGAATTATAAATGCTAGCTTCATATACAAGGCTTGTGCAGTAGAAAACCATAGTGCTACTGCTTTAAGGCGCTGAACATGAGCACAATTATATACCCCTCTTTAATGTGGCCCACCATCAATTAGCTAATAAAAAAGAACCAGTGATCTCTATTCACTACAGCAATGAACCACCCATATTTATAATTCTCTTGATAACAGCAAGAGCTAAAGACCCACTATTAGTAAAAGGGTGTTCTTTGCTTCTATCTCTTTTACATTGCCATCATACATCTAAAGATTCGCATGCAGGAAAAAAGTAAGAAGAAAATATACTTACATATAGAGAAAGCCAAAGTTGTCAGCAACAACCACAACACCTTTCTCTGTGTTGATATCCATACCATAAAGCATTCTCCAGTTTCTTGGTCCCTGCAGAAGAGCCATATTCATAGCATGCTTCATTATAAGGTATCAGAATCAATTAATAAATATACTTTTCTAATCTCTCACTCTTCTCTGCTTCTGCCCCAACTGTTCGCTAATATTACAGTGCAGGGACGGTTTAGAACTTCATATTTTTCTTTTTGAAAAATATCCAACTGGAGAGGTAAAGAAGCCATACACACATAGATACATAATCTACTACATTGTATTACCAAATTATCAAGGGAAAGCTACATTGCATGTTCAAAGCTTGAAACAAAAAATCACAAGCGAATGAGCGAGAGAAAGAACCTCCAAGTGGATACAATAAAGAACTCCAAAAGTCAATTGTTACTAGTTGATTACAAGCCTCAACATGAGTCGCATAAGCTAATTACCTGCCACCCGTCAGGGTTAAGGTTCATCAGAGATGATGAGATTCCAGTCTCCATGTCAGTACAACTGATTGTTCCATCTGAGGATGCAGCATACATCATACCATCATTTGAAGGGTTAAATCTACAAAAATTTAGATTTCAAGTTTCCATCTGACAAAAGAAAGCATACAAATGCTGCACAAACAATTTTATATACACAAGAACAAGATAGAGAAAAAAATGTTATGACCTCGTAAAAGGTCACTTACCTCATGTTATTGACAATACATGTGTGTATATTTCCATAAATCATTTTCTCATGCACTTTGTCAAAATCCCAGACTCCAACTTGTCCTTTCTTTTTTGTAGACAAAAAAGATTAAAAGAAGGGATAGGTCAATTATGATGAAACTTTCACAACTTTACACAAAGTAAACTTATCTCAAAGCTAAGAACGTATTAAATGAGACTCACCTTATCCCCGGATAAAAGAATGTTATTTTTTGTTGGGTGGAATTCCAAACATGTCACCCGCCTGCTGTGGTACCTGATAACTGCACAGCACACTTGGTCCGGTATGACATATGTTGGCTTTATCTATTGAGAAGAACAAAACGAAGACAAGTAAATCCATTGTTGAATGTTGCCATCACCTTACAGCTTCAGGCATGGTATAAGTGGGACTCGCCAATCTGTGGGGCCCGCTAGTTTGAAAGAAGGAAAAAAGAAAAGACAGAAGTAGAATACTTTTGCTCCTGCATGTTGAATTCTCCAAGTCTCCAATGCTTTATTAGCACAGGATGGAGTAGACCTCTGCCTATAAAAAGGCAGTGTGAGAAAGGTCTTTTGTAGAGCTAGAGAGAGCTCCAAGAGGGATTTAGAGCTAGTTGACAGTTCTAAATATTTGGCGAAGGTTTAACAATTTTTGGATTGTCCTACATTTCACTAATTCCAGTTAGCCGGAGAGAGGGTATACCTGGTTATTAATTGAACTGTGAGATAGGTTTACAGTTTTCTCCATTAAAAAAAATGTACTTGTATAAAGAGTTATAGTGAATTATGCCTAGTGGATCGTGGAAGTAGGTCTATTGAGAAACCAAACCACATTAAATATTGAGTTTTTGTTTTTCAGTGAGCATTAGAGATGTAATCACAAAAATATGATTGATTTAGTTAGAATATCACACACATTAAATAACTAGGCTCTAAGCATCTAACTTGAAACATACTAATTTCTAAACCACCAGCTGCATAGCATACAAAACACAACTTCTAAGAAAACTGAGTCTTCCATATAAAATAAAGAAAATAATTGGTAGTAACAACTAGTTAAATTATGTTGTTGAAAACAGAGAGCTGAGCATCATTGCGTTGTAAGGTTCCAACAGTTTGAAAAATTACACAAATAGAATCTAGCATCTTACAACTCAATTAAAGAAAAAACAAAAGTTTACTTGAGGGATGCTAGGCCTAAGCTGGCGCTGGAAAACATATTGCAATGTATTGTGAGTATTTCTTTGCGGTGCAGAGATGATCCCATATTCAATAGCCACTCTATGCGGGCATGAAATTGTAGTGTGGCCTGGCGTTCACAAAATTCACATAGCCAAATACCAATTAGCAGGGAAAAACAAGTGGGAGGGGGGCAATCATCATTGTATTAGTACAAATACAATCACCAAGCAAATTATGAAGCAAAAAGAGCTAGTAACTTTAACAAGCGGTACACACCGGGCATTTTGCAGAGAAAGCAAGGTTTCATAGGGCAATCAATGTAAGTAGCTCCCTTAAAACCAGCTTCATGACCAGGTTTCTTGCAAACCTAGAACAACACCAAAGTTATTATTATAGAAGAAAGCAAGAAAAATGAAATTAAAGCAAAAGAAGAAATGGCGCATACTTTGCAGACTTTCTTGAGACTAATCGTAATGGGTGCTTTCCATTTCTTGTTGGAATCCAAATCCTCTTCATTTTTTGTTGCTGTTACTTGTTCATCTGATTCCGATTGACCTTCATTTTCATTATCATCTTCATCATTCGAGGATGATGAGCTTTGCTCAGAGTCCGTGTCCCTCTCAATCACCACTTTCGGAAATCCCATTCCTCTCGTTTGCGGTGCCATTTTCTTCCCACTAACGACAGACAGCACGAAACAATAACAAACGACAACGATACGATGAAACTGGAAATACTTTGAACAGGCAGCAGCGGAGAGGAACCGACTTGCACCCACTTTCCTTCTTTAATTACTAAAGTGCCCCCGGCTTCTGCGGTCACAGCGAGAGATATTTTGGGTATTTCTGGGCACTGGAAAGAAAGCTGTAAGGCGGGAATCGACGTGGCCTATTGTCTACCACTACGGATATTCCAGACGTGGAGGTCAGGGGTGTAATCTAATACGGACGACGCTCTGATTTGACTCTGATTTTCTTTTGCAAGTTTCCACGTTCTTTTAGCTGAATGTTCTACACTGTACCCCAGACAAACGGCATCGTTTCAACGGGACTAATTATCCGCTGTATTGTGAATTGTGATCTGCAGACACTCAACAGTCTCGGTCTCAAAAGAAAAACGAAAGGAAACACAAGAAAACAGAATCTCTCCCTCACTGTCTGACCACAAATTTTCTTTTATTTAATCATCACTCATTGAGTGTGTACAAATGTAGAAATGAAGATTAAAACGGGTCTCCGTCTCACCACAAATTCAAGATTGGCCGTACCTGATAAATACAAGAAGAAGAAGAAGAAGAAGAAGAAGAAGAAGAACACCACCACCAGCTGAAAGAAGAGAGAAAACAAGCAATCTTAGACAAGAATGCAAGCTCTGCAACTGAACTTGCCTTTATCCATTTACAATAATACTCTCACAACTCCACAAACTCCTAAAACCTTCCCCTCCAGAAACCAATCGCGCCCACTGCATGGCCGCTTCGCTCCACTTCTTGCAACTAACACAGATGTAGCTGTAATAAAACAAGCAGATATTGCTACTACCAGTACCTCCGATGACCCTGAGCCTTTGCCGGATGGGCTCCTTTTAGAGTTGATGCCACGTCATGTGGCGGTTATTATGGATGGAAACGGAAGGTGGGCCAAGCAGCAAGGGTGGCCACCGTCCAAAGGCCATGAGGCTGGCGTACGCTCATTGATGGAGATTATGAACCTTTGTGGTCACTGGGGGATTAAAGTTCTTACAGTTTTTGCCTTTTCTTGTGAGAATTGGACTAGGCCTAAGGTCAGTGCTTCTCTCTTCCTTTTTCCTTAAAAAGATTTAATAGTTTCTTATTAATATTTGAAAAGACAGGAAATTAGAAGATGTTTTCTAATTGGAATCATGGTTATAATTAGTGCAGGTGGAGATCGACTTCTTGATGAGTTTGTTTGAAAGAGTGTTAAAGTCTGAATTAGAAAATCTTTTGAGGTAACCATTATTCCTACTTCTGTTCTGCTAACACGGTGGTTGGCCATTAGTGTTTTTTGTGACTAATCCCTTTCCGTGCCTTAATTGCTCTTATCTATGTATGTTTACAGGGAAGGTATCCGGGTGTCCATTATTGGAGACGTATCGAAGCTCCCAGAGTCCCTGCAGAGATTGATTAGAGAAGTAGAGGACACAACTAAAGACTACTCGAAACTTCACCTTCTGGTGGCAGTTAGCTACAGTGGGAAATATGATGTTGTAAAAGCATGTAGAAACATTGCTGGCCGAGTAAAGGAAGGTGCTATCGAACCGGAAGACATTAGCGAAGACCTAATCGAACAAGAGCTGGAAACAAACTGCTCTGAGCATCCCTCGCCTGACCTATTAATCCGAACCAGTGGGGAACTTAGAATCAGTAACTTCTTGCTGTGGCAGTTGGCCTACACTGAACTTTACTTTGCAGAAGAACTGTGGCCTGATTTTGGGAAAGATGGTTTTGTAGAGGCCTTAACTTCATTCCAACAAAGGCAGAGACGCTACGGCCAACGAAAATGATAATACAATATTATGCCCAGCAGCAGCAGTAATGTATACGAAGAGGTCGTGGGTGATTTTAACTCGAGCTCTGTTCATGATTTATTGTGCTTCAAACTCCATGAAGTCATTGCTAAGCTAGCTAGTAGAATAATGCGCCTACCGGAGTCATGACAGGTGCTTGATGTATATATGTAATAAAAAACGACAGTATTATACTTATATAATAATATACAAACTTTTCGTTTCATTGAAACCTAGAATTTTTCTTGTTTCCATATATCTTCTTTTGAAAATAGCCTACTGTCATCGATCTAGAGGGTCAGCTGGTATCGGGACACAAGCAATATATAGCTAATTTGCAGGCTACTGTCGTCATTGCCCACACCCTTATCCCTCATTAAAGCTGCAATACCTGCTGACCCTCCAGATTATATAAACGTTGCATCACAAAGTTATCTTACACCAGCCTTGCTCTAGGAGGGATCCAAGTTGTGGGGGGGACTGACTATAGATAAGGTAGAATACAAGGAGGGAAGTGATGAGTTAAGATTTAGTCATTCCTGGCTTTGCAAATGTCCCAAAAGCAAAAAAGAAAAAAAAAAAAAGAAAAAACAGAGTTGTTGCATGATGTTACTACTGATTACAATGTCAGCTTCATATGCATGCAGAGAGAGCCACCATATATAAGAGCTGAAACCAACCCGATTCGGAGTATATGTCAGGCTACTAGGAAATAACTAATGATGCTTTAGCATAATGGTTTTTATATGTTCCACGGTTGTGTCTGATCACTCAGACCATTAGTTAATTGAGGAAAAAGTATGATTTTAAAGATTGAACGTATTGCTTCCCTTTGAGATATCTGCTATATTAGTCATGACTCTCACGTTCTAATTTATATACTATATAATAAAACTATTACCGGATCAACAGTAAATTTAAAATTAATTTTACCAAATTAAATTATTAGTATACATATATTACGGTTTTTATGGATATTGATCTTTTACTTTTCTAAATCTTTTCTTTACTAAATGCAACCTTTTAATTAATCAGTTATCAAAAAATAAATAATTTTAGTCCATTTATTTTGTTATTAACAGTCTTTCACCTATTATGGAAAATTACTCATACTCTATTAACCAAAACCAACTACAATAGTTCAAACTCTATCATTCAATTAAATAGACTATATGAAGTAGCACAAATGTCATTGAAGAGCTCTATATGGCAGGGAGATCAACGATAGGAACCTCCAATGGGCGTGACCAGGTCTCTGCTACGGAATGTTCATACAGTCATAGCTACCTTGAGATGAAACAAACTCTACCATTGCATTTTCTAGGTCAAACGAACAAAATGTGACTTAAATATTCTTATAAAAAACATAAAAATACCGTCCACTTAAGATTTGAATCTAGATTTTTATAGTTTGGTGAAAGTGCTTTCAACCATTAGGCTATCATCTTTAGTGGCGGTTATATGAGCTTGTTTCAAAATTAATCCATTTTAGTTTTAAAAGTTGGTTGACTTGAGAACTTGAGTATTAAATATAACTGCTTATTAAAGTCTTACACATCAATCTTAATTGTCTTAAGCTTTAATTTACTTTTCCTTTTAGCTAATGATGTCTCAGTTATAATTCGATGCCTCAATATGTTAAAAGAGTACCCCACTGAATAAACTAAAAGAGAAGGGCTAAATGATTCATTAATAATTAATCCATCTTCTTACAATGGATCAACAGGTATGAAGTTGCTAGCAAGAATTTCAGTAGTTGGGAAGACAATACAACCTCTGGTGGAGCAGACCTGCTTCCTAACAGCTTCTTCTTTTTATTTATTTTTTTTTTTTTTTTCATAATTTGAAATAGTCTTATACCCTTACATTCGTCGTCATCTAATAATATAATGGGATGAACTTAAATTTAAAATTTTTCGTTTTAAAGAATAAATAAATAAATTATAAAAAATTTAATATTTTATAAATTTTCATTACTTATTGTTACTCAAGTTTAGGGATTAAATATATTATAATCCTTTGCATAATAATATGAATCAAAATACAGTTTTTATGATAAATCTAAGGAGCATTTAATGATATTAAGGTGTGATTAATTATTCTTTGTGCCAGATACTGAATCCAATAATTAATTCAACAAAGAAACAATAAAGACACTTCCTGGGTCAGGTTAAGGTTAGGTGGATGACTGGGAAGGAGACTCCTTATCCAATAATTAGCTAGTGGACGGATAATCCTATTTTAATCATCATAACACAACATGTTTATTTTCTCATGTGACACATTATTTGGTTGTTATTTTAATAAATAATAATAAATTAAATATTTTTAAAATTTTTATTAATATACTAATAAAATATTTACTAATTAGTTTACAATTTAAGATTGATAGATGATGAATGAAAAATTGAATTCTAAATTTCTTGAAATCTTAATAAATGAGGATATTAATTATTTTAATAAATGCAATAATAGAGGATAAATATGTATGGATAAGATAGTACTTTATGCAAATGTCAATGCCGCGGTTTTCTAAAACAGTCAGCGGCGCCAGCAAGTTCTCTTCTACCTTTCTTTCTTTTCTCTTTTCTTTAATATCTCATTGCGCCACCCTTATCAACAACTTCAATTTCTGTTTTTACCAAGGTACCCCCTTTCTCTCCCTCTCTTAGTATTTTGTTTTTAGTTATTATATAAAATTTTTATTTAAAATAAGATTTATAACTCTTACCAATTTCAAAAATAATTCTTAAAAGAAAACTTCTATAAAGCTTTCTAAAAGTTAGATTTAAAAGATAAATTCCAAAAGTTAAAGGAATTAAAAATAAACCTTCATTTAAAATTATACCAAATTATTTTTACTTTTACATATAAAAATATTTTATTCTAATAAATTTCTATTACTTAAATGAAACAAGATCTTAAGCTGCCACCTCCGGGTGTGGTTGTTTCCGGTGCGACCGCCTCAGCCTTTTCCACTATTTTTTCCTTTGTTATTGCCACGAGGTTGTCCACGGTGGTTCTAACCATTGTTGCTGCCATGTTGTTGACTCGAGTAAGACCCTTTTGTATCAACGGTATTGTTCTCGGCGGAGAGGAGATCAGTGTCAACGGTGTCGACACTGGCGGCACGCTTAGCTTTGCGGATTTCTTCGAGAATTAGTCTCGAGCGAGCCTCATAGAACAAAGGCAAAGGATCGTTTTGTTGAAGAATTGTTGCAACACTATCATAGTTTTCGTTCAAAACCCGAAATGAGTTGTAAGACTGACCTTTGGTTCGAAACCGGTGCCCCAACGTTCGAGAGTTGATCGGCCAACATCTTAAGCTCTTAACAGTAAGCAGAAGCATTAGAAAAATCATTTAGTTAAACGTCATTGAATTGATTTTCCAAGTATAAGACACGTTGGTTTTTATTGTCATGGAAGATACTCTCCAATCTCTACCATGCTTGCTGTGTAGTGGCGTCCGTTTTGATGATGGTATGCAATAGATCGTTCGAGATAGTGCCATATATCCATTGAAGGACAACTGCATTCAATCATGTCCAAAGTACTTTATCGACATCAGGAGATGGCTCCATATTCTTGGGGAAATGATGTGATCTATGACTTGGTAAACACGATAATGGATCTTAAATAACTCAACCCATAATGAGTATTGAACCTTCTTCATCTCGAGAGTGATAGGAATGAAATTCTTGATGTTATTTACAGCAAGAGTGGAATGAAATTTGGTAGGTTCAGCCATGGAAGAGAAGAAGGTGAGAGGATGAAGAAGGAGGATGACAGCTAAACACGATTAGGGTAGAGTAATGCTCCAATACCACGAAGCAAGATCCTTATCCTCCCCGTTAGCATAAGTCAAAGATATATATAATATACAATGCAATATTTTAGGCTACAATTTTAGAAATTAACATAGAATATACGAGGCTATAATTTATATATTAATGTAGGATATACAAGAGTATATTTTACATACTTAAAATGATATATTCTCAAAGATTATAAAAAAATATTATACATATTCTAACATTAAATAAAAAAAAAAATTGTTACAGAATATAGTTTGACCAAATATTTATCTTCTATTTTAAAAGTAATAAATTTATTTAAATTTTATTTTATAGATAATAATAATATCCTTTCAGAAAAACGAAAATATCATAATTGACGATATATGTTGACACTAAAAATAAGAACAAGTCGGTGGAAACAAGGAACGAGGGTAGAATTGTAAATGAAAAAGAAGTTGAGCTTTCATGTCTTCCTTTAACTGACAGTGTTGTCATGGTGGTTTTGTTTATGTGAAAGAGGTTCTCTGCTTTTATCAACAAAAAAACAATAATTCTATCAAAGCCATTCCTCTGCCTTTATTTTCTTATATATATATACAAGAAATTAGTTGTTTTTGAGTTTAGCGTTGAAGATTACTTTTTCCTTTTTCTCGGTTTCATTGGTGTTTCTGTTTGTTTGATGGGAATTATCATTCCGGGAAAGTTCCGGTAATGGGAAAATTGTCTTTTAAGGATTCTCTTAAAGCTCTCGAAGCTGATATCCAGCACGCCAATACTCTGTAACTCTCTCTCTCTCTCTCTCTCTCTCTCTCTGCAATTTTAATTTTTCAATTGAATTTATTCCTTTCATGACTTTTAAAAGAAAAAACCTTCCATTTGTGGAATTAAGTAAATCTGCTTTCTTTGATTGGCAGTTTGATGGTATTAGATGAATTGTTTATTTGATCTTCTGTTTCCTCAAAAGATTATTATTTTTAAATAAAAAAGGAAAAAACTTTTCCTAAATTTCTTGAATTGTTTGCTAAAATACGCAGCCTTTGCTTGCGTTACAATCATAATGAAGTAACCTCAATTAAAGTTAGTGCAATGATGGAAAATATTCCCTGGTCGTAAATCAAAACCAATCATGGAGATGCCAATCATCTTTCATGAGACTGTCATCTTAATGTGCTTTTGAATATATATTATTGTCAATTGCTAACCTTTTGCTCCCTTATTTAAACCGTCACGAATTCAGATTGGGTTGTAAAGAAGGATTTACTTGAATGACAATTCTTGCTGCATCTTAGATTGTTCTGTTGATCTATAGTACTTCAGGTCCTTGATGTTGCTTATCGGTTAACAGAATGTGCATATTTTACTTGTAGCTGATTATATGATTCTCAGTTTTTCACCCTCTTATTAACACAGTGCCTTAGATTATCCAAGGGAGAAAGATGGGGCTCGTCTTCAGATGAGATTATCCTACAGTCAGGCTGCCCAATTTTTTCTTTTTCTTGTTCAATGGACTGATTGTCACCTTGCTGGTGCCCTTGGCTTGCTCAGAGTTCTTATTTATGTGGTGTGTACTTTTTCCTAACTTCACGTTTTGGGTACATTACGACTTTTCAGTTTTTTTGGTTTCCTTTTGTCCTCTTTATTCGTTATTTTTACTATTTTTTTGACATCCTTTCTTTCGATGACCACTGCTTTTATCATTTATTTATTTGCTTTTTCTAAAAAGGAAATATTCAATTTGCTTGTTTATATAATTATTTTGCATTGGATCGCCTTCAACAATGTAGTAATATTATTACAACTTCTGGTTGGGTGTGACAATGTGGTGATTGGTGCAGACCTATGCTGATGGCAAAACAACCATGTCTGTTTATGAAAGGAAAGCTAGCCTTAGAGAATTTTATGGTGAGTCACTCTCTCCTAAATGTGTAATTATGGTGCATTTGATCATAGTTTGTTCTTTTGGGGGGTTGGGAAGTGGTGAATTTCTGGAGGAAACATGTTCAGTATATGAAGTATTTAATGCTTAAAATTTGGATTTCTGTGAACAGGGGTTATTTTTCCTTCTCTGTTGCAACTTCAAAGAGGAATCACCGATTTGGAAGATAAGAAACAGAAGGAGGTTTGTAATATTAGATATAGAAGAAGGGATGAGTTGGAGAAAGAGAGACTCTCTGAAATTGACATAGAAAGAGAAGAGGAGTGTGGGATTTGCTTGGAGATGCACAGCAAGGTTATATTGCCCAATTGCAACCATTCTTTGTGTTTGAAGTGCTATCAGGACTGGTAAGCTTTGTGTCTGTTTTCCTGAAATCTGATTGCCTATTCTGTTGGCCACATATTACCACTGCTAGAAAATTAAATCTGATGATGTGTTATTTTGGTGTTCGTCACAGGCATCAGAGGTCTCAATCTTGCCCCTTTTGCCGAGATAGTCTTAAAAGAGTCAATTCTGGTGACCTTTGGATCTATACAGATAAGTCTGATACTGTTGATTTACCCTTAATTTTGAGAGAGAATTGTAAGAGGCTGTTCATGTACATAGAGAAGTTGCCTCTTATTGTCCCTGATCATGTAATCATTCCCTATGATTCTCATGTTAGGTGACAGTTTCTGTGCTGGAACTTGAAACTTTTACTGTATGATAATCAACGGCTGTATATATTGAAAAGAAAGCTTGGAAATGTAAATGACTTTTGGTAATCAATGATTAGATCAGAGCTAGAGGTTTTGGGAAAATAAATTCTTCAGCGGCAATTGAATGAATTACTTGCTTTTAGAGTCTAGTATCAGGCTGTCATGTGTGAAACTCTAATGATCCACGACTTTGTTGGGAGGATGGTATTTTCTTTTGTTTCAAATGCTTGTTCTGTATATTCACCTGTTTCTTCTACATGATCCTCTAGTGAGATTTTTGGAACTGTAGATGGTCGTTGGTTGTAGAAAATGCCAGTGGCTGACTGACAAGGCCTCAATTTTATAAAGTTTAGAAGCTATGATGGCCATGGCAATTGGCAGGGGCAATATTAGGGAGTCGCCTGGACCTTAAATCAGTGCTTTGGTAATAATGTCTGCCAACTGATTATCACTGATCTAATAGCTTGAAAGAGGGTACTTGATTTACATTAACAAGGTTGCATAGCAAAGAATGTGGAAACTGAGTGTCTTTGGATAAGTATATACAAATGAATAGGCAACTAGGTACATACATTTACACTTACTAGGGGCTTGTTCTGACTCGCTTTTAATCTTCATAGCAAAACAAATCAAACATGGCGCAAGTGTTTTAAGATGAAATGAAATCTGACCAGTTTGGAAATGCCAAGGAATTACGAGTAATTTTGAGCTTGAACATGCATATAGTCTGCGTAAAGGCGAGGTTGGTTTTCTTCGGAATGAGGAATGTAGGCATAGCCACCATGACTAGAGATATCGAGGCCTGCAACTTCCTCATCAATTGATATCCTCAGTATCCTAAGTTTGTGAAGTGCATAGAAGAGAGGCCCCATCGTCACACTGACCCAGCAAGCAATCACTAGAACTGCAATCACTTGTGATCCAATCAGACCCCAACCCCCGCCCAATAAAATCCCATAAGGCCTTACAACACCGCTCTCACCTGATTCATAAGCTTGAATCACGAACTCCTCTTTAGCAAACAACCCAGTAAAGATCAAACCCCAGGCTCCACACCCGCCATGCAGTTGAGTTGCCTCCAATGGGTCATCAAATTGCAATTTTAAGGCCAGTATATTGAGGCCAATAAGTATCCAAGCAGCACAAAACCCACAAACAATTGCTGCCCATGGCTCAACAACTGCACATCCTGAAGTAATTGCAACAAACCCACCAAGCACTCCATTGCAGACATCTAATGCATCCCAATGCCCTACTAGTAACCTCCGGCCGAATAGGGTAACGATTCCTGCTGTTGAACCGGCCAATGTGGTTGTCACTGCAGTCCGGCCAACGGCAGTCCAGTTACCTTGATCGGTTGCATCGGGATAGGGTATGAGAATCTTATCGAACGAGCCGGGGTTAAACCCAAACCATCCAAACCACAACAAGAATGTGCCGAGTACCACTAATGTTGCATTATGGCCACGCATTGGCATAGGCTTTCCAAATGCATCGAACCGACCCACCCGAGGGCCTTCTATGAGAGAGCCCCAAAGCCCAGCAATGGCACCCACCAAATGAACCACACCACTGCCAGCAAAATCAATGGCACCGGACCCAAATAACAACTCGCTTGAATTAGGACTTAGCCAACCACTGGATGACCAAACCCAATGAGCCACAACTGGATAAACAAACCCAGTAAGGAAAAACGAGAAAACAAGGTAAGCACTGAATTGGGTTCGCTCAGCAATTGAACCACTAGTGATTCCAGCGACTGCTATAGCAAAAGCCCATTGGTAAAGGAAAAAACTATAGTCGTAAGTAGTGTTTGGAATATCTTTGAGAGCAAAGTAACATGTACCGATGAAAGGGTTAGAACTGGAGGCAACACCAAATGCAAAAGCAAAGCCAAAAAGGTAATAAGAGATGCTACCAACAACTGCATCAACAACATTAGTGAGCATAATGTTCATGGCATTCTTGGCCCTGACTGAGCCAGCACATAACATGGCAAAACCAAGTTGCATCATAAACACCAAATAAGCTGAGAATAGTAGGTAAATGGTGTTGATAGCGTCTGCAACACTTCGTTCCCATGAGGCATCCATGGCTGAGAGTGAGAAAGAGGGTGAGAGACAGAGGGAGAAGTAGGATTCAGGATCTAGGAAGATGGTTGGTGCTGGTAGGAGATGAGAGACATTACATGATATTTTGTTCAAGTTTGTATATATAAACGGCAGTACGTTGAATGGTAGTTAGTTACCCCCGTGGCCGTGCCCACTTCTACGTATGTATTTTTAGTGGGCCATTACACTAGTTGCTGACCTATGACTAGTAGTGCATTCTGCTTCAGTGACTTGCACGAAATGGATAGGCTTAAAACTGGCTCAATATTTGTTATCATCATGATGCATTACTAGTGGTGTAAATCATGCATAGATTCACTAGACGCAAACAATCTCATCTGGGACAAAGCCTCAAAGGGACTCCAAATTAGCGATTAATTTGGGTAATCAATGCTCAATAGAAACTAAAAGATCGAGTTTCAGGGTATTGCTATATTAGTACGTTTATATTGCTCCATGTAAACAAACAGGACCAATCACGTTCTTGATGGTTTACAAGATTCTGATCACAAATATACCTTTTAATTATCACAAACTTCTAATATATTTCCACACAATAGCACTAGTATTTAAATTTATATTTACAAATGACTGTTTAAAGTGGAACTAATAGGCTTTTAGGTAACTATCATGGTCTCCTACAGGAACCCTGCTAGTGAGAGAAGGTCTCATTGTAACAATTGCAGATTCATTGGCTCCAGCTCTAAGAGCAGCCTTCCCAGCTTCTAGGAATCTCTTAACTGCATCCTCGGCATATCTGTTGGCTTCCCCCACTGTCATGCTTTTCCCAATATCTGGGTAAGTATTCAAGACATGATCACCATTGAGTTGTGAGGCAAGCTGGATCAGTTCGACTTGAAACTCAGATAGACGCATATCTTCTATTGGTCCCCTTGGCCTCAATGACATCTGCACCTCTGGCAGGGTTTCTGCATCCAGATTCCAAGATTAAATTTCCAACCATAAATGCAGGATAATTTGCCAAGAAATGCTTAAATACAAGAGCTTTGTGTATAATCTTGGTATCTTAAAATGCCAAAAGTGGACAAGCACAGTCAGGAGGAGTATTACATAGTTGTAGTTCTAGAAAGTTAGTAGATGTCAAAGGTCTCTTCAATAACTTATTTAACATTTTCACGCATCAGAAACAACAAATTTCTGCAGGCTAGTTTTTGTTTCAATTATGGTTATTGAACAGGAAGAAGCATGTGTTCAAAAAAGAATGCAAGATAAACAGACATGCTTTATCTAGTTGTCAAAAACAAAGAGCACCTTGGCATTTTATTTATATGGAGCTGGCTGCAACGCCCCTCATTATTGCATGTCATTAGACTGCCTATTGACTAGCAAAATCAGACGTATTCAACGGAAGCAAATGAACTCAATTCGACTCAGACTAACCTTAGTCCCAAATCAGTTGGGGTCGGTCAGCCATCGGCAAGCAACTAATGAACACATATACTATTGACAGAATAAATCTCAGAGCTCCCAGTTAACTGAAGCAAAGGTGCATTCACATTCCGGGTATCTAACTAGGCTTTAACCATGGACATAAAAGAATGCAACAAAAGGGGATTACTGCAAACCTGGACAATCATCACGTGGAGTGTCACGAATGTGAAAGTAATCCTCAAAAGTACCAGCCCATGCATCTCTCTTCGTAAGGAAGTTTGATTTCAAGTTAAAAAGCTTCTTTACAGTTGCAGGAATTGAAGAATGCTCAAATTGTGAATGCGGTGTTGGCCCAACAGGCTCATGGATTACTGCACCAAACAATTACCAATAAACCCACTGACCAAAAGGGAAAATTTTTAAACATAATACCTTCACACTGCAGCCGAAAGCATTTAAGAAGCAGAAACAGAAAGAAGTGCTGAACCGTGAGAGTTAACAAGCAAAAACTCACCAGTGCCCTTGTCAATCCAAGGAGAAACCAGAATAGTTGGAACCCGAACACCCAAACGGTCAAACCGAAAGTAAAACGGGTCAGGGCCAACAATCCCATCAGGACTGGGAACACCAGTCACAGGTGTAGGCACATGATCATAAAACCCGCCATGCTCATCATAAGTTATTAACAAAGCCATTTCCTTCCACTGGGGACTAGCCCTCAGTATCTCATACACCTCCTTCACAAACCTCTGTCCAATCGCCACGTCATGTGATGGATGATCGTCATTGGCTGGAAACAGCTCCACGTCAAAGTAACGCTGCTCCACCACCGCATAATTAGGCAACTTCCCTAGCCTGGCATGCCTTCTAAATTTCAACTCATAGTCGTGAAATTTTATCAAATGCTTTAATTTTCTCAGTGATTTGAAGAATAAAGTGGCAGGAATATTTTGGTAATATATCCCAAATGTAAGGTCATTTTCGTCTAACGAGTCAAATATTGTTTTCTGAGGAAATCCATGGATTAGATCTCTGCGTACGTTGCTTGTTGCTCCGTGGGATGTCGCCGAATGTACATAAAACCGGTTCGGTTGTGTTGAAGCCGGAACCGATGCGAACCACCGGTCGAACACCGCAAACTCATTAGCTAGCGCTGTGTAAACCGGCAACCGGTTCGGTTTAAACCCGCTCATGACGGTTCTTGATTTGTTCTCACTCATGGACTCGGCTTGCTGTGCAAACCCATTCATTAATGGCTGGTTTGCTTTGCTGTCTTCATCCGACCCGAATATTTGTTCTCGGATCGCTTGAAAGGAGTGACCCGGGTCCCAGTCAACGAAGACGGCATCATCGGAGACGTAGACTTTCTCAGAGTTCGGGTCGGCGATGGAGACCCGATTATGTTCTTTTCCTGTTAGACCGTCGATATCGGGTCGGGTTGATTTAAGCCAGCCAAGAACATGGTCAAAGGAACGATTTTCCATTACTAAGACTACTAAGGTTTTGATGGGTCCTTTGAATTGGGCTTTGTGCTTTCTGTGTAAACTATTAATGTTCCGGGACTGGGTAGAAACTATTAAGTAAAGAAACAAGGTAAAAGTGATGATGGGTATACGCCGGAAAGCCATTTTCCGGTCACCGGATAATAGAAACGGTAATATACAAGTAGTAGAGAAGAGGTAAAGTTCTGAACTTTGATATAGAAGGACAAGAAAAGGGTATATACTTGATGGATAGAATAATGCTTGGGGTGTGAGCAAGAGAAAAAGCAAATTAATATTTATGCTTTACCTTACTTTTAAATTAAGATTGAAATTATAATTAAAGGAGTAATTACTTTAGATGTTTTTGCTTTAGTAAATATGACGTGACAGAATTGGGTTCATATAATATACTTGTTGTTGACTTTTCAATTTTGGTTGATGATATATGATTTTACCAGTAAATGAATATATTAGTAATGTAATGTCTCAAAAGTGGGTAGGTTTTCCTTTTTTTTTTTTTCTTTTCCTGTCTTCTAGTGCAGGGTGCCTTGTTGCTTCTCTAATCATTCACCCATGAATTTTGACTGATTTTAGGGGATTATCTTTTTATTAGTTTTTGAACTGAGATTTTCTTTTTATTCATTCAATTCAGAAATAAGGAAATGAACTCAAATTTTTCATTCTGGAAATATAAACTAAAAGGTATTTTTAGAGTTTGTTCAAATTAAAAAGATAATTGATGAGCTACAAAAATATATATCAGTGAAAGAAATGATAGTACTGTAGGACCCTGCAAGAAGGAATCCTTCTCTTTCTTGATATTAATACACACAGATACAACTTTGAATAATTGAATAGTCACTGTTAGAGACACTAGGCACCAAAGAAAGGGGCACCAGGCCCACCTCAGCTTCAGAGTTTCAAACCCATAATCAATTTCCTTGGCCGGCTATTCTTTACTTCTTCCAACTTTTCGTACAAACCAACCATTTACAACCAGCCAAAATTCCTCTGAATGAATCGTCAACCTCATGTGGGAAATGGTTGAAAAATATTAGTTTACATACTTTTGCACTCAAGAGAAGAGTTCAAATGCGTATTCTACTTCTGCATGTTGTTTGAAAAACAATCTTAGACAAAATATTCTACATGGAGAAGCTTTGTTGAGCACGCAGAAAATACTAATTCTGGCTCTGCATAAACAGAAGCATGATCCATCAATGTCTAACCACAGTCTAATCTACAATTTCTTAGCAAAAAAGAAAAATGCCAATAACAGGTCCTTGCTAAAACCATTGCTGGGCTAGTAAATTGCCTGATGGGACAGCTGAAATATATCTTCGTCCGCCATCCAGTTATAGTTGCTTAAAAAAGATTCAGTGACAACTTGAGCTTGTTCTGTCGCCATTTTGCAAGCTTATAAAAGGCCCCTCGCGTCATTTGGAACTTCTCTTGAAACTCTTCGTCACTTAAGTAAGCCTAGATGATATCAAAATAGTGTTATGGCATCAGAAACTTTCCCTCAAAAAGATTTGCAGAAAGCCCGAAATACCACATGAAGGCATCACAATTCAGATGAAAGCAAAAGGGTACCTCTCTTTTCGATACATCTATGTCTGTCGCAGGATCACTTGAATCTACTTTCAGTCGCATATATGGATAGATTAATGTGTTTACACTACCGTTGCTACCATCCACCTGAACTAAATTCACATTGCCAGGAGATCTTGCCTCTGCTGTTGGAGAACCTGTGATAACCAATAGTTCATTTGCAAAAGAACAAAAAGAAGTTAGATGTGGAAATCCATTTGCATTGCTTTCTGCAGGCATCCTACGGAACATGCTGTTCAGTAGCACATGCCTTTGCTAGATCATCATGCACTTGAGGAACGGTACTACAAACCAAAATTTGCTGGCTCTGGTTTAAATCAACAAGTTAAAATTCGAACATTACCAGAACTTGCTTGAGAAGGAGATGTTAAAAAGAGCTTCCTAGCAATTGGAGCAGGGCTGGAAACGAGGTGGTTGTATGAGGACTTAGAATTTGAGCCTGATACACTGGATGCAGGAGGTAAACTACTTCCCCTTCCATTTGTACGGACATAATTGCTTCTCAAATCATCTGGAGTAGCTTCCCTAGAGGATACTTTCCGTGAGTTTCGAATAGGAACCTGTATTAGATGTTTTAAGATGAAGCATGAATAGGTGATATTTTGTTACACTTACAGGAGAGTATCATCCAAGAGGTTAATAAATTTAAGCTGAGCAATTATAAAAGGGAAAAATAGTTGACTTCTACAAAGATTAATCTTCTCCCACAAGATCATACAGTCTTTGCCTTGATCATCTCTAGCTAATGAACTATCCAGCTTCTGTATAACTGTATCTGGCCCATAAAGTACAATTGCAATCAATTTGTATTTTAAATGACTAAATACAATCCTGGATAGAAAGTTCGGCATTCCAATTGATATTGCCACAGTAACCCTAAATAAAAGTGCCATCAACCATCGATGTGCCTAATATTATGAACTTGATTACATTTTGGCTATAAAATGTGGCTTATAAGAGAGTCACTTAAATGTGTGCCATGATAATCAACAATTTGAAGCATAGAATATATGGTTTCAGTTCTGATGATTTTCAATGTCCTTTACCTACAATGTTCGGATCAGCAACACTCTTTGGCTATATTGATGTTTATACTAGACTACTCGGGTTTTAAGTGCAACATTGTGATAGTCAGGCCCCAAAGCATAAAAGAAATGGTAGATAATCAATTAACAACCAGAGAAGCAAACAGACTAAAGCAGAACAAATATCTTGTAAAAACAGGAAATTGTCACTAGAGTACCTCAAGATTTTGCTTCTTTCCTTTCAGAAGGGCAAGCTTTCGTTCAAATGAGTTTCCATGCATCTACAAATTCCCAAGACTGAGTTGTAAACTAGCATTCAACTGGTGTACTAAATGATATATAAAAACATATTTCATTTATTGCAACCAAAAGAATAAATACAAACTGATTATCTACATACATTTGCCTTCAAAGAATCCCATTCAAAGAAACGGGTGAAAAACGTCGGTTCCCACCCTTCTGTAACAACATAAATTGGAGTCTCCAAAGATAATCCTTCAACCGGATGAACAGTCTCGAGGAATTTCTGCCAGTTCCAAGTAAGACTATAAGAACAATGAAAATACAGATAAAGATGATAACTGCAGAGCATCAAGTCTATTTAAGTTATTATTCCTTCAGCAGAAGATTTTTTATTTCCAGAGATGTGGGCAGATACAGGGAGAAACCAAGAACTATACTTGGAAGACAATTATAGGCATCCACTTGATGCCTTAAAGCATCAAAATCACTCTCATGCCATTGGACTGGTTGAATAGGATGGTTTAAGGTTGGGTTTGCATCTCAAGAAATAATATACATTTTTATACATGTGGTGCAAAATTAACGAAGGTACTTGACTAATCTTTCCGATAGAGGATCAGATTAGGCAGAGAATTTTTTTTTTGTGGAAAAAAGGACGTTTATCTATAACAAAATGATCTAAAAAATTGAAAATTACCTGGCCAAGCCTAAGGGCTTGCTGCTTGGATTTAACATTTGAATGGCCTCCAATCCAAACATATATTTCTTCATGGCAGTTGAGGATTAAGACATCCTCAGTAGTTAAATCATCCTGAGTAAAGCTATATATCTCTTTTACCTGAAAATTTAAAAAACGTGAAAGATAGTCAAAGTCCTTGAGGATAAAAAGGGAAAAAGAAAAGGAAACAAGAATGATCTCCTGAATGTACCCTCTAGATGAGCTTGTAAATGCTGATTTTTGAGTCCCTAATTTGACAGTTTTCACACTCATGCAATAATGCAAAATATTTTAAATTAAAAGGTCACCAGTTGTGTCTGAAATATGATTTTGATGTCACCTACTATTGGCATTTATGAAGATGCACCAACTTATAATTGCATGAAAAATGCATGTGGAAGTGTACTTTAGCATACCTTGAAATCATCTGAAATGCAATACGACCCAGAAGGAAATGAGCCATTATCATCCATTAGATAAGATTGGACAAGAATTTACACCTGGGATAATTCAGAACCAAGGCAGAGCACATCATCTTTTGCGAGGATAAATTGTAAGAGAAAGGATATTTTGCCTACCATCTGTAAACATAAATGCAAACAAATATGGATCTTCGATGTGTTGTTTTATTGCCTTCCCCTTTGGATACTCTGTTTTTCCACCGAGTTCCTCCCAGAAAATATCAGGTTCACTCCCTTCTCTTACTGATATAGGTTGCCACATTGGCTGCAAAGAACAACAAGGAAAACATTCTTTTTAGTAGGGGGACTCTGTGATGGTTAAGCAAAGAAATAAGCTAAATATAAAAATTTGTAAATTCAGCCTCCAACTGAAAGGGACTGCTTAATTTCCCTTGAAAGGAACAGATCAACAGTAAACATTTAAAGGGAAACTTTGCATGCAACAAGAGTTTAATATTTAGTCTAACAGGTCAAACTATTTGCAATAGTGCCAGTAGCTTGATGGGATCTTCCTTGTATTGAAGTTTCAAGGTAGTCAACTTTTTTCTATAAATTACTAAACCATTTATGATCACGAATCCTCTACTGCAAAATCATAAAATAAATCTCAATATAAATTCAAATGCAGTAAAATCTGAGACCAGTTTTCTATATATAACCCAATTTGCACAAGATTGCATACGTTTATCAATTCCAGCATTCTATCAAGAAGATCACGGTCGATGGTAGATGACAAATTCCCTATCCAAGTAAATGTGGACGTTCCAGTTTGCAGGATGTAACAATACGAGGAATTCAGAGAGCTTGAAACCTGCACCAGTTTTAGCTCAAAATCAATGTTCAAATTATAAGGACATATCCAGTTTCATTGCAGAATACAAACATCACAATATGCACTATATTTTAAAAGATAAAGTACATGAGATAGTGAAAATCTTTGTATCACGCTTTTTTTATTTTTTGAGTTGCAAATGAGGAGAGGACGACTGGAATTTGAGACTTTGCTCAAGTTAAGATATGCACATACCACTAGGCTAAGTCTGTGTATGCTAATCTTTGTATCATGCTTGACAATAAACTAAATGAAAAAATGATTTTTCACAAAAAAATAGTGGCACAGCTTCCTTTTATGAGATAAAAGCCATCAATTTGATTGAAAACCTCATCCTTGATCCTTGATGAAACAATAAAGCAATGAGATAAGAACCATCAAAACAGAAAAATAGTAGGAAAATCATAATAAAGAAATCAAAAGTTGACCATGGATCCACCTTGTGGATCAAAAGTTCATTTGGTGTATTGTACTCTAGGCCACACAATAAATTATTAGGGCTAATCCATAGCATTCCGGTATAGACATAATTTCTATGCACCATAACATGGTTCTTAAATGGTTAAATAGATAGTCGAACATCAGTAAGTAAAGTTGTATCTACATGATAAGAACAAGAGAATCTAGAAGCTCAAACTAGGCAATTTACATGGTGACTCCATAACATTTCAATCATCAAGATTAATTGCCCAACGATTGTCTTACAAAACAACAAAATATCCTTGAGAAGAAGAAGATTAAAGTGAAAATATTATTTAGAATCCACCCTTAAACTTACTTGATCAACTTGGATGGCTTGCATGCTATTTGGACTTGTCCCTTGAACTCGAAAAAGAGCCGTCTTTCCTTCATCATAAGTTTCATCCAAAATACCATTTTCTGATATGAACCTCTTATACCGCTTACTTAAGCCTCCCTATAACAAAAGGTAAAAAAGTAAATATCCCACCATCACTCATAAACATAATAGGAAAGTAGAATTCGCTGCAGGAACAAAAAAGAGAACAAGAAAAAGCAAAAGAGCGCTAAGTTAGTACAGACCTTGAAAATGATTACTGTCTGGAAAATCAAGAAAAGTTGAAGTGGCTCCTTATCCCCAAAAACTTGAGCCTGAACCATGAATATCAGCTTTAAAATCGAAGGAAAAAATTAGACGGAGTAATGCAGGTAGAGCAAGTTAAATGTCTAGGAATATACAACTGTGGATGTGGCAATTATTGTTGCAATTTGATACAACTCAACCATAGGAAATTATGTGAAACTTCTTAAAAGGCTTGAATCTTCATAAAAGTATTCTAAACAGCAGAAATAATATATTCACGATAAACTTAAAAAAGAAATTAAATAAGACAACAAAGATAAATCTGCAATCCAAAGGAGCAGCTAATAAGCTACAACTGAAATCAAATTCTTAAGTTGAGGGTGACACTTGATCTGCTCTTGATCATACTTTTGAGAAAAACATTAGTAAACCAGCGCTAAAGTGATAACCATGCAGACAACTTGATCTTAAGCAATGAGGGATAGTTTACTGCAGGGAAATATACATGCTAACCCATGCCACTGATGTATGCCCATCACTTCCAGCTTAAGAAATTATCTTGATTACATGAAGACAGCTACTAAATAATTTGAATGAAAGCTAGCATATGGCAAGAACAACATATGACTAGTACTTGAACATCTATGTTAACATTTTGCTTCAGAATAGTTTGCCTAAAGTACAAATATCTAACTGTAGAAGGATTTTCCAGAGATAAGGTCATGTAGAAACAAACTAGAACTAACCAGAACAGGATCCCCCTTCGTTGAGTCTGCAATAGCATTTATATGGGAGATGGCATCAACTCTATCGTCCTGCAAACAAGGAAAGATCATAAGTAGATAAGGCAGAACATGATTTGTAAATCGATTAATGAGCCTATCTACATTTTCAATTTGTATCAGAGGTATCAAACTTGAGAGAGAGAAAGAGAGAAGTAAAAAGAAAATTATAGAAGAGTTTTGGACTCAATTAGTTTGGCTAATCTTTAACATTATGCAAAGACAAATTCATATAATCCTTTTCTTTTAATTTTGTTTTGATCATTGGACCTTCTTCTGGAACTTCTAAGATAAAGAAAATAAAACTTCATTAAAACCTTTAATTTGCTGAAATTAGAGAAAGACCTGCTTCCATAGAAAATTATAGTCACCCGACTCTTACCCCAAGTTCTATATGTCATGTAAAAGCATCGTTGGTAACATGTGCAGACAGTATTACACCAATTGACTTAAGACAAAGAAAAATGTATGACTAATGTGCTTTGAAATCTCCAGAACTCATCACATGATTTTTTGCTACTTGCTAGAAGTAAATTCTAGCATCATTATTTAAGTAGTACATAGATAAAAACGATTTTTGAGATTTTATTTCACCATCGCACCTACCTGTATGCTTTCACGACCAAGCCATGCATAAAGTAGATTTTCATCCCTTTCATCACCAGTATATGTATATTGAATAACGTAACAATCACCACTGAAAAGCTTTATCTGCTTTTGAACTGGAAGAAGGATCAATTCATCACCATTCACCCACCAAACCTAAATCATTAAAGTTATAAGATTATAGTAATTTGCAGCAAAACTGAAAAACAAGTTATATCTCATAAGACAGTACTTTTAGTTTGCCTTGGCAATTTATGTAGGGCTGGAAGACTTCATCATCAGGTAGCTCCTTCACATCAAAACCTTGTTGCTTAAACATTGCTGAAAAATGTAAATAGAAAGTGCAATGAAAATCGTTAGCGTTACAGGAATACTTACACTTCTAGGTTCTAACTAGTACTTCGTTTTCTAAATTCCCATCTAATTTCGCTACAGTAACAGACCTGCCACTTTTCCCCGGCCTTCTTCATATAACTTGGGCTCCATTTGTGGCCAACTCTCAAAGTATGATCTAAATATGGGAGTTTCTAATCCTTCAGTTAGAAAAGTTAAATAGGTTTCAGTGGACCTGCCTTCATTTCTCAGAAAATCCTGCAAATAGTAGCCAATTACAGGTTAGAAATGATGCACTAGAGGATCATTATGCCGGTACTTAATATGGTATTTCCGAAAATTGTGAAGTGCAACTACTTGACATACATATTGAATGTACCCAGTCAATTAAAGGAAAGCTTTGAACTTACTTGATTTCGAGTCAAATGATCACTTCATTAAAGGTACTGAAATTATAGTGGCAGAGACAACTATGATCTTGGTAATTGTAATACTGTAACAGGCAGATTAATTCTTTACCTTCAAAAAATCTTTGTAATGTTCATTTTGCTTCCTTGTAGTGAGTATAGGTTTTATTACTTTAACAGACACTATTATTTCAAACATTAAAGTAGCCTCGTCATTTGGTTTCATGAAGACTTTATTACATGTTTGGAAAAGCATGCAAGTTTTTGCAGTTCATCCTTCCAAGGCCACCACAATCCTATCATAATATACATATAACTAGACATCTCAACCATGCTATCCTTGGCACAAATTAAATTCTTCCCAACAATTCAACTATCTGTCCCCATGTGCCATTCAGGGTGAGTGTGCAAAGAGTGTATGAGAAGAAGATATTGATGCAGAAAAGTTGTCTTACTTCAATAACAGATATTGATGTCTTCCGTTCTGTAATTGAAGTATTTCTACCCATCCATACAAAAGTCTCCGCACCGCAATCCAGCATATAGCATTTGTTTGAATCGAGCATTTCTTTGTTCAATGAATTGCCTTCTTTTGGACATAGTTTTCCCTGTGTTGTTATCCTGTTAATACGACCACCTTTAATAACTTGTAAAAGTACAGCATGAAATTTAATGTGAAAAACCAACAAGACGGAGAAAAACACAGATGCAAGCCATAACAGAAAGAAAAACACTCATGCATACCAAAACCTGAATAGACTGAAGGTTAATAATTTTGTGTAAGTTAGGAGAAAGAACATTTATATAAATTCAAGGCACAATGGATGTACTGATGCTTGGCTAACCTATAAACTAGATGCCAACGTTAGTCATCCCAATCCTAGCAAGCTTGTTGGGCTTTCAAACAAATAACACACTCAGGAGTTTTCAGGACCAGGATTAGACTCAAGTTCAAACAAGTAAAGATGCGACTGGAAAGGAAGGTAAAACTTACCAGAATAGTTGTACAGATGGAGTTTCAGTGTCTTTCACAACACCAGAAGGCGAGTCCTTTGGTATGGGAGCATAACCGCCAAACAAACTCCAGAATTCACCAACATCAGAATCACCAACAAATTTTCCATCCTCTGCAAGGCCAGAGCAGTTAATTGCAATCCCTTCTTTGTAGAAGAAAGAGACAGAACCAGAGATTCCAACCTATAGTCACGACATCACATTTTCCCCCATGTTTGTTCTCCTTGATATATTGAACGACCTCCAAAGCTTTAGCTCTTTCTTGTATGCTAGAGTTGCACCCACAAAATAGGAAAATTTTTGATGCAGTGTCGAGTACGAATACATCATTGTGATTCAAGGATGACCGAGAAAAAGGCACCTAATCAGAATGAATATCTTATAAATCACACTGGTTGCTCTCTAGCTAGTCCTAGAGAAAACACACGCATGACATTTTCCATTAACAATGCAAATAAAAATAAACACAAATTACATCTGATATTTCTTATTTTCTAATAAGCAAGTTGGATAATTTGGAAAACTGAGAGCGTCTTAGGTACACATAGCAAAATGAAGAAATCAATTCTAACCTTTTCCTTTTTGGTTCTGAACATTCAAAAGGATACAGTAATAATACACAATATTTAAATTCGGGCAGAGTTTAAACTGGCATATGATTGTAATGATAATGATATATAAATTCTTACACTGACTTGGAACAAGCGTGCATCTTAAAGTTGGCTCATCTAACTTAATTCAACATCGTTTACGGTCATCAATACATTATGAAGCACATTTGCATATGGCAGGGACAGAGAGCTATATATAGCAATGCCATGATTATTTACAAACTCAAACTTTCCCTAAACTAGACAATACAATGGCACTGAATATCAATATGAAGGTCATAATGACCTGAGAATTCAATTTCCAAAATCATGACAGTTGTCATTTATTAACCTTGAAAGAAAGTATAAGCTTACTTCTTTCACAGAAACAACATGATCACCCTTGCATTTCAACAATTTGACCCTGTACGAATCGCCATTTAATTTCTCAGGCTGTGACAGATAAACTCCTTCAACAGGTATAATACAAGGCTTGAAGTGTGACAAGAATTTCTCTGTTTCTTGGCCCTGTACTTCCCTATACTGCACCGTACATGACCCTAGAGCTGCATCTAATTCTAGTGCTTTATCTGATGCCAAGACTGATTCCAGCTGCAAATATGGAATAAGCAACCTTACAATAAAATCATGTAGTAATATCAAATATTAATTTCCTGAGGGTCACTTAAATCAACCGTCTAGACATGGGCGCATTATTATAACACATAAAGCCATCAACTTCAGTGAGCTTAATGATTTCATTCATCAAGCTCCTAGCTTATGTTGACGAGAACTGAGGTAAACTACAGGGAAGCTCCTCTAGGCTCCCTTTGCTTCCTCTAACTTAAGGAAAACAAATAGCACATGTTTTCTTAAATAAAATTCCATGCTTAGGAGATTGGTTAGGTAACAATCCTAATGTTGTAGAAGTTGATAATTCATTAAGAATGCAGTAAATTAGTTGATTAAGACAGGATTTAAAAAAAAAAAAAAAAAAAAAAAAACCTCAGTAGCATTGTTTCCTATCCAGTAATGAATGTCATGCTGAGGAGGTCCATTTTTTAGCAAAACAGTCTGTCCATAAAACAAACAAAGTAAAACATTAGTAACTTCAAATCCTCGATTATAAACACATCAAAATGAAGAAACAGCAAAGTCAAAAAAAAAAAAACCATACATTCAAAACAATATATGCATTTCCAGAATAAAACTTCCCATGCAGAGATTTCGGGACCGGAACCAACCGTAGATTCTCCACGCACCAGATCTCCAAACCTCTATAATCACAGCATTTATAAGGAAAAACAAATGCAAATACAGAAAAGAAAAAGAAAACCTTCAAAACAGCTCGAGTGACACCAAAAGTAAGCAAAAGCTAAAGGATACGGTTTTGCTCCTGCACCCAGAAAGGCGGAGTCAGCATCTTTAGTGACAAGAGCCATTGTCTTCACTCTCGTAGCTCTGCGACTGTGATTTAGAAGTTAAAAATTTCCATAAGAAGAGGAATTAAGCTGAGCTGAGCAGAAAAAACTTTTACCAGCAAAATTAAAAAGGTTAAAAAAAAATGAATTAAGAGGAATGATTAAAGTTCAAAAGGAGTGATTAATTAATGTAGATTAGAGAGAGGAAGCAATGTTTAAAGTTTAAACTTAATAAGACTGTTGTTGTTGCAACCTAAAGTGGGAAGGACAATTTACTTGCAAGAAAATAATAGGCGGCATGGGCTTGGCTTTGTCGGCCATCTAACAACGGGACCCACAAACTGTCAACTTTTTGACTTTTTCCTTTTTTTTTTTTTTTGAATTTCCGGTATACTACAAACTCTCATGGAGGATTATGTAGTTTATAGGAATAAGGTTAGAATTGTCCCTAAACTTATTGTAAAAGATTAAATTGATCCTTTTGATCTTTCTGGATCATTTTAACACACAACTTTATAATTTCGGCTCAAATTACTCCTTTGTAATTGTTAAACAAGTGCATATAATTCACCTTCCAAAGAATAATATATGAGTAAATTACTTGATTATTTATGATAAGTATTTGTGTTATTTTTTGCCTAAATGTTAAATTGTGTGTTAATTATTTAAAAAATAATTATTATTATTTTAAACTATCCATTATTATTTTCAATTCGCTATTAAATTTATTACTAATACACTGTAGCAAAACCATAACCAGTATTAGCACCAGTAGATCATTATTGCTAGCAAACCACCCACAACCAACGTTAGCATTATCATCTACTACCATTAGCATCATCAGAGGTGACCGTCGTCGTCAAACCACCCCACTGGCATTATCAGCATCTGACTTGACCACTGAATATTAAATTTTACTATTTACAACCATCTCTTTCAAATTTAAAAAATAGCCAACAAGATATTAAAAAAATATATAAAGGACTCGAATATAATGTTTAACAGCGTAAAATAATACAAAGAAATTAAAAATATAAAAGTTAAAAAATTATGCCAAAAAGTGTTGTATTTACAGATTTAGAAAGTTACGTCTACTTAAAGAAAATATAAGAAAAAACTCCGGGAACGCCGCCATTGATGAGTTGAGGAATCCAGCAAGTGAAGACAAAAACATTGGATGTACAGGAATTAGACAGTTCGTCAATCTCACCGCGACAATGATTTCATAACTTTAGAACATCATCATTAATTACATTAGTTTTTTGTCTTAATACGACCGGTGAAAAGCGTTGAGCCATCAATTACCACACTGTGATATGATAACACGCGGAAGAGGGAACACCACTTTTTTTTCCTTTTTTCTTTCTTTTTATTTAGTTAGTAATCTACCATAATTTAAAGCCTGTAAAACATAAATTTTATAAATAGTATAATATTATTTTAAGAATATAATATAATTAAATATTTTATAATATAAAATTTCAAAATTTTAATTAAGTTAATTAATTTGTATATTCTTGACTTTTTTTTTCAAACGTTTAAATATTATTTAATATATAATATTTTTAAAAATTATATATATATAAAAAAAATAGATATTGTTATTTAATTATTCTTTTCATTTTTTAGCACATAATATTGCTAATTTTTACTGACGTAATGATGACGTGATATAATATTTCATTAATATAAGTTGTTTTTATGTGGAACTAGTGTGACGTTGATCTTTTTTATTTAATATAAGGATTACATGAGCAAACTGACTTTATTAAAATAATACATAATAAAATCTCGTTATAATTATATATTTTTATAAAAATAATTTTTATATAACGATAAAAAAGTTATTGTTATAATATAGATTAGAAATAAATTCTCTATTATAATAAGTTATATATCTTTTAAAATTCATTTTAAGAAAATATCCCTCTATATAGTAATATGTATATATATAATTTATAAAAATATATTGTTATGATATATTTTATATTATTATAATATTATTTTATCTCATCAATTTTATTTATATAATATAATAATATATTTATATATCTTATCTCTCGGTTTTGTTATTTCACCAATAATATTAAATTTAAAATATAAGAAAAATTTAGTATTCAAATCTTGTTAAAATTACAACCTCTTTATAGTCCTAAACTTTATTAAGTTCCAATTATATGACAATAGAGAGATTTTGTTGTACGTAATTTTGCTAATGTACTAAACTAAACATCAATAAAAATTATTTATGTATTTAAAGTTGAAAAACAATTATACTATAATTCTATGAAGTAAAAATTAATTTAAAATTCTGCATAATTAAATTTATATGAAATTGATTATATCTAAAATAAATTCTAATAAAATTAATAGGATGAATTTCTTTATAGATTTAAGTCAAACATAAAAATTAATATTATTAGAATGATTAACTTTCTTTTTTCTGAAATATCTTTCCTTTTTTCTTTTTTTCTTCATTATTAGAAATTTTGAAATCTCATCGAAAGAAAAATAAATAAATCTCAATTTAGCTCATACTCTTTGCAATTAGGCTCAATTTAATCATTGTCTGATCTTTCCAATCAATTCAGTCCAAAATTTTCTATTTCTTTAACTAATTTGCAAACATATTTTTAGTCAAGAGAGCACATGATATATACTATATTTATTATAACATGTAGTCAGATTCCGCCACTAAACTGTTTTGCGCAAACTCAAGTTGGCAACCTAATTTATAGTGTGGAGTCAATTTGGTCATATTTAGAAATTATTAATTATAATAAGTCAATTATCTAATTAAACTTATTCATTAAGTTTTTTATATATTTTATATTTTCATAATTAGTTTGCAGTAAATATTGGTGCCAGCAATAAATTTGTTTTGTAATTGTATTTAATATTTTATATAGTGATGGATAAAAATATTTATAAGTGATGGCGTGATAATAATTATGTATATGATAAAAAAACAATGACGGTGTTATTGAATTATTAATTCATTTATATAATTTGTATTCTATTGACAATACGAGTAATATTAATAGTGATAATGATAAAGTAATTTTGATGGATTTAATTGATTAATAATAAGTTAGGAATAAATATTTAAAGTGCAATTTAATCTTAAAAAAAGTAAGCTCGGTTGATATCTTTAACATTATAGAGCTTAATTCTCTAAAATGAGCAAAAGAAATGTAAAAACTTGGGATAAATTGGCCGTAAAGATGGAAAAGTAGACAAATTAAGCCAATTTGCAAAGTTCAGGGGTCAAAACTGAACTTTATCTCCAAAAGAAAATGAACGATGATTGTAAGTACTGATTAAGGCATCATCAGTCGATCAATCAAAAAGACAGAAAAAGAATGAATCCGTTAACTCTGGTGAAGAGAATTCAAAGCATAAACTCAAAAGAAGCAGAATTAGGGATTTCAGAGGAAGCTTCATGGCACGCCAAATACAAATCTTCCGCTTATGTTTTTGTCGGCGGTATCCCTTTCGATCTCACCGAAGGCGATCTCCTCGCCGTCTTTGCTCAGTCAGTGCCCTCTCTCTCTCTCTTCTACAGAACTCTGCTTCTTCTTCAATTATTTCTTTATATGTATTCTATTGTTACATTATTTGCTGTTTTAAGTAAGCAAGGGTTTCTTTGTCTTTATTATTCTTTCACTATGTGATTAATGTGCCAAGTATTCACCTGAGATTGGGGCTAATTATTTTTCAGATGTGGGGAGATTGTTGATGTTAATCTAGTTAGAGACAAGGGTACTGGTAAATCCAAAGGTTTTGCATTTGTTGCTTATGAGGATCAAAGAAGCACTAATCTTGCTGTAGGTTAGTTCTTTTTTTTTTTTTAATTATTTACCATCACTCTTTAATTATGATGAGGGTTTACCCAATTTGTTTCTTCCGCTTATGCTTTGATTTATTACTTTAGATAATCTGAATGGAGCAACAATTGCTGGACGGATTATTAGGGTCGATCATGTTAGCAACTACAAGAAGAAAGAAGAGGAAGATGAAGAGACTGAACGCCAGAAGAGAGAAGCTCGAGGAGTTTGCCGTGCTTTTCAGAGAGGTGAATGTACTCGTGGAGCTAGCTGCAAATTTTCCCACGATGAACAGGTAAGACCACAATATCTATTGGCTTATTAGACTGCTTTTACACACTGTAGTTGTTCGGGTGTCCTCCTTGATTGTTATTCTCATGCTGAAGTTACAAATACTGAAGATTCTCGAAACAAGTTTGAATATATTGATATCAAATTCAAGAAAGAATTCAGAGTATCTGAATTTGATGTTAAATGCTATCATACATTTGGGTCTACCAGCTATTTAAGCAACACGATCAGTAGAATAGTTACGTCAGCAAGTCAATGAGAATCATTTCTTATTTATTCCATAATTTCTTGCTTGGTTATGCACGTGATGGTTAAGGGCTCAGGGGCATTTACTATTCTTTCACAAATTTTAATTATGTTGTCCTCTTTATTTTGCAAGTTATAATCTTATTTTTTGAGTTGATCGTTGTGTACATCCTTGTTTGCATGGTTCAAATAAACTGGTAAACCCAATGTGTTGGAACTGGTTTAGATTGCATGTCAATCCATTCTAGTGAGACCAAGATTCAAGCCTACATTGTCAGTTTGTTCAAGCAGGTCACTTCCAATTTGACCAGCCTGAACCACGTATACCCCTGATCTTTACCTGTATTTGTACTCTATTGCACTTCTCAGTTACGAAGAGTGTTTGTTCTCAACTTTTTCTCTTTTACCTAGAACATTTTTGCGGACTGTGATCTTTCACTTATTTATCTATTTATTATTCTTTTTATGGTGAATGAGGATTGGTTGAAGGATAAATCAGAGATATGTTCTCACACATAGTTTAGATCATATGGCTTGAGAGGATTGCTTCATCTTTTAGGAGTACAATTAGTGTTTAATAGGCTCGAGCTTATTTTAGTCAGATAATTGTGAGACTTGACTAGCTTTCACAGTTTTTTCTTGGGTACTTCATTAATTCATTTTTCCCATATCAACTCCATAAATCTATGTTTTGTTTCTTAACTGTATGGGTGGCAGGTCATTGGCCTGGACTGCATTAGTGGTTGATGTTTCCAAAGGTAGGGGCAATGAATCTCTAAGTTGGTAGCCACTGATATGGCTTGTGCTTTGGAACTGCTCAGTTAGACAAAATATATGCTGATTGATTCTTAAGGATCCAGATCCCTATATTGTATGGAATTGCTCAATTATGAGAATTTGGCATTAAACAAAGTTCAGGTTTGATACTAATTGATTTTGGTGAGCTCTGAGTTGTGATTGTTTGAGATAAACAATTATATATTCTTCATCTTCTTCGGAACTTTTCTCTTTTCCGATAGTTTTAAATTAATTTACTACTCCCTGGTATCCCTTCATGCCTTTTTATGCATTTCCTTGTTAAAGTTGAGGATTCAAATGTTTGGCAAATATTTTGGTTTTATTGATTCATTCTGCATTTCACCTAGTGTTGAAATACCTATTTATACTTCTCTTTCTTTCTGCATCCAGAGAGCTGCAAACACTGGGTGGGGTCCTCAAGATAAAGGTCCAAGATGGGGACATGACAGTTTTGAGAGTCTGAAAAAGAACGATAAAAGATCTGCCAAAGAAGGGCCCTCAGAGAGTCACATTAAACAGACTGATAAGAGGGAGGACAATAGATTGAGAAGGCATGATGCTAGCGAAATTGAACGAAAGTCAAGAGAAGATTATCATATGAGAGATGAGAAGAGATCGAGAAGGCACGACGGTGATGAGTTTGAGCCAAAGATGAGAGAAGATAATCATAGGGAGGATGAAAAGAGATTGAGAAGGCATGGAAATGGTGAGTTCGTGCCCAGATCAAGAGAAGATTATCATAGACGTGATGAAAGGAGATTGAGAAGACATGAAGATGATCGCTTTGAGCCAAAGTCAAGAGAAGATGATAATTTAAGGGATGAAAGGAGATTGAGAAGGCATGATGGGGATGGATTAGAGCGAAGATCGAGAGACATTGATGATAGTAGGGAAGAAAAGAGATTAAAAAGGCATGAATCAGGATCCTATGTTAGAGAAGATGATGATAAGAGAGCACAGGAAAAATGGTCTGCTCATGGTAAGGATTCTTCCTCCAGTCATTACAGAGAAAGAGATGATCACAGGCGTAAGTCAGATAAATGAGGATGCTTGCGCAGGAAGCTCTCCAAATTGGAACAAGGGCATTCGAAGAGCTCCAACCCATTTTTTTGTGGCTAAGCTGAGGTTTATCTGTACTTCGCTTAGAATGTGTACTGTTAACAGGAAACATCTCCACTGTTGCAACTTGATAGATCAGAATGTATGATGATATGTTTTGTGGTTTTTAAATGGATGAATTTTCAGCGTAGTTAACATGGTTTTTAGCACAGGGAAAAGAGGCATAGCGAGCACTTCATTTTGTACGAAATGCCCTTGTAATGCGAGAATGACTGCCTGCCTAGCGACACTTCGTTTTGAGATGAGATACTCTTCTTCATTTCACAGCCCAGGTCTCTTCCTTGCCAGATGCAAAATGGACCTTAAAAAAATTAGGATAGCTACTGATAACCTTTGTTTTCTTTTGCTTCAGTTTGTACGAGTGAAAATCACATGAACATTTAGCTGTTTCGATTTTTTTTTTTCTTAAATGCAGCTATGTTGATGCATCCAGATGTTAGTAATTTGTGTTCGCATTGCATTATACGGATTCCTCTTCTAGGCATGTTTTAAAGCCTTTCTTTTCTGGAATGATGCTTCATTATGTTCAGTAAAGGACAAAATTGATCTGTAGAACTTGTGCACTTGAATTACCTTGGTTTGTCGTTGGTATAGGAGGAAACAATTTGACAAAACTGCTTAGTTTTTCACGGAATTTAAGCAGCTATTCTTGATGCATCAGACACGAACAAGATGGAAAAATGAGTTCCTAGGTGTTTTGAACTTGGCTTTTACCCTGCCAGGATAACATGAATTCAAAATTTTCTTCATTGCAAATGTGGCTTTTATGTAATTTTGTCACAATCCAGCACCCTCAAGAGTCTGGACAAACCATGATCTATAACTCTTTTCTAGTAAGCCAATAGAAGTATGGAATAAGTCTGTTTGCAGCTACAATGTATACGCCAGTTTATTTGCCCACACAAAAACAGAGAAGATGAATGCTACAAATCCAATACTACGTTAAACAACTGATGAAAAACCTGCACATTTCCATTTTCAGGCAGTAGATGTAAAACAGGGTGCATAGATACTTGTTATAAGAATAAGAGAAAGGAAATTTTGCTTGTTTCAGGGATCATTTATTCCTTAGCTAAATCAACTCCAAATGGGGCATCTGCAACTCCGAATGAAGAATTAGCAGTGATGGATCCAAATTCGTTGGTAGACGCAGCTTGTAATGGTGTTATACCAGGTACAAGAACATTACCTTCTTCATAACTAAATAGAGTTTTCTTTGGCAGCTCCTGTTTCAAGGTACTACTTCCTCTGGTAAACAACTCATTATCATCTATTAGTTTTTCTTCTGCAAAGGCAACATTACCTGAAAACATTATATCATTGTTCATATTAGCCAAAAGTCCTTCACTTTGATTAGTAATATTTTCAGCATCAGTGGGTGTCAAATCGTGATTAATCACCGACTCCATTTTCTCTTCCATAATCTTTTGAGCTTCAGAATTTTCCCAATCTTCTGAAATGATTATAGTGCCATTGCTTTCCCAACTCTTGAAAATTCTGTCAGGACCAGGTTGCCAGAATATCTCTCCTGAACATTGTTTAAGTATAAATTTGAATTGTATGGTTGACTCGATTGGAACATCCTAACAACATTCAACATTCAACAAAGAAAAAAGAGAAGCTTCATCAAGTTTCACATAAGATATCTATCAATAGCATATTATGTTCCGAAATCTCTTTTATAATTACCAGTTCAGTACTCCAAATGTGTTCATCTGACCAATTCATTGGAATAGCATCTGCAGGATTCCACAAACCAAGCATTGGATCATCACCCACCAGCAGAAATTGATCACCAAACATACACTGCTTCTGTAGTTGGAATTTTACATGAATTCTCTTTGATGTTTCTGAGAAGCAGACAAGCTAAATAGTTATTGACAAGATTTAGCAATTATACTGTGGTTATTGGCAAGTTTTAGCAATTGCAATTGAACTTAAAGCAAAGATCACTTACTGATACTTGGAATTTCAGCTACTGCATTTTCAAAGCCTACTGATACCTATTTTACATACAAACAAATCAGGCTGAAACGTTTAGATTAAATTGATCATCATTTGATAAATTTCCATGTTATGATACTTTCAACATAGCATCATATAGAAGAATACATTGCACTAGAAATTAACTAGAAACTTCCATGTAGTCTGTGAAGGATACGTGACAAGTGCCAACCGACAACTTATGTGCCAAAACTAACAACACAAGCAACTACTCTAACGAAGTGAATATGAAAATGAGAAAGCAAGAAAGTGAAATGTACCTCAGCAGAATCATAGGCGACATGAGACTTGGCAATTGTTCGAGATAAAACCAAATCATGAAATTGTAGTCTCTTGAAAGTTGAAGATCTTGAAAAGCCAAAATCAGATCGACCCAGTACAGTAAGAGTTGATGAAACTGATAGAGTGGTGTTACTGTTTCTTGTAAAGATCTTGGTGGACAAAGTGCTTGTTAAAGCTTCCATTATTTTCCAACAAATGGAGATGGAGATTGGTATGGCTCACTCCTTGTTGGACTGAATCCGAATTAAATTGCTGGAAATGTAATGCAAGAATCTGTAAGAGTGAAGTATTATATACTTTGGCAAAACAATTGGGTAATTGACACGTGGAAGCATCAGGACCAATTTGTTAGTTTGATTCTCTTCTGTTAATCTCAACTAACTGAAGAGAGTTTTTAGCATCTTTTACTGGCTTTTATTACTTTAATAGCTTGATATTTAGCCTTTTTTCATTTGGTGCTCGGTCAAGGATCTAAGAGTTTTAAGCATCTTTTGGGAGATATTCTTAATTGATCAATTGCAGCAACCAAAAATGCTTTGTCTAAAATAAACTTCTCAAAGCTGTCAGCTGACCGGTATTTCAGGTATCCTGAGAAGCCTAAATCTAAGACACCCATGAGAAAGATGCATTCCTGATCCCATATAGAACCTTTGGGTTCAGCATCTTCTTGATCTTGCATTCAGAACGTTTGAGCTGTCTCCTACCCCATCTTTAAGTGAAGAAAAACTTGGATTGCAAACTATTATTTGATCATGTTTTGCTGCTGAAATTTTAAGCATCCAGCTTACCGTAATTGTTTTTCTTTTTAGGACCATACAGAAATAGATCATCACCCCAGATCACTGTAGCATAAATGGAAACAGAAGATCATAGAATCGCTTCACATCAAAATGTTTTATGTCGTCCAAGTCTTGCAAATGTGAATATGTGGCACAAATAGATTTGCGAAGATTATTAAACAACGAAAACTGAAGGCCTGAATATAAAAGAATTCCATATACAACGAAAAGTTTAGAAGTACACATGGAACCAAATGAGAGACTTTATCTGGGGAAGCATAAGCTTCCTGCTAAATGTTCACCGACCAGTCCTTGAGAATTGAAGCCATGATATTTTCCGTTGTTCTGATTCACTGAAATTTAGTTCCACAGCTTCAGGAAAAGAAACTAGCAAGGAATGGCATCATTTTCTGGAGGCTTGATGAGTAATCTTCAAAGCAACATGTTCACCAGTAATCCATACATGAGCAATTCCCTCCACTAAAATGATGAAACCTGTATCGATCACGTAATATTATATCTCTGTTGTAAAGTTTAGATACAAGCTTAGCGACTAAGTGACAGTCCCCACAAACACGAAGATTTTTCACAATCCTGATTGGTTGTGATGGACCCAAGCTGATAAGCCCGAAAGCAATTGCTAACTTTTCACTATGAAGGTTAAGGGCCTTTTCCTTCATGTCTTCTTCTTCAACAAATTGCAGAACGTGGGATGCATTTGGCACATAACCAGTGGATTTTAGTCTAGCTACAATCTCATCCAACTTTGTGTAGATTTGCTTGGAAAGAGGATGGCTGTTGTCTCCCACAAGAAACTCATGAATGACACCATCAACCTCAATTGAGCTACAACCTGGTTCTTTCTTAATTCCAAAGTCTTTCATATGCTGCCTTAATCCAGAAACTTTGTCCCATTTCCCTGTTTTGGCATATATATTGGATAAAAGGACATATGCTCCATGATTACAGGGGTCCATATCAAGCAAACGGCTACAGGCCATTTCAGCAAGCTCAACATTTCCATGTATTCTGCATGCTCCAAGTAGAGCTCCCCACACGGAGGCATTAGGATCTATTGGCATTTTCTCTACCAATTCAATAGCTTCTCCTAGAAGACCGGCGCGACCAAGGATATCAACCATGCAAGCATAGTGCTTGATTCCAGGCACAACACCATAAACTGACTCCATTTGATTGAAAAACATCCTGCCCTCATTCACCAGTCCTGTGTGGCTACAAGCACATAATAAATTGGTAAATGTCACAGCATTGGGCCTCACTTTAGTTTCTTGCATTTCAAAAAACAGATCTATAGCAGCTCTACCACGGCCATGCATTGCCAAACCAGCAATCATGGCACTCCATACGAATACATCTCTCCTATCCACTGAATAAAAAATGTCAAGTGCCTTCTCTACTTCACCGCATTTAGAATACATGTCAATAAGTGAGGTTGTCAGATGACAGTTTAACTTGATGTCTTGCTTCTTAATATACACATGGATCCACCCGCCTATATCTATTGCGCCCAACTGAGCACAAGCTGACAAAGTGCTTACAAGTGTGACTTCATCAGGTTTTGCAGTCTTACTAAGCTGCAATTCGTGGAAAATGGCCAAAGCCTCCTTTGGTTTCCCATCCTGTTCATAAGCAGATATTAAGACATTCCATGCAGATATATCTTGTCGAGGCATGGCATCAAAAACACTCCTAGCTGCATCAAAATCCCTCCTTTTTGCATACCCATCAATCATTGTTGTCCATGAAAAGATATCTTTCTCTTCCATTTTATCAAACAATCTTCTAGCATCTTCAAGGCTTCCATTTTTCACATACATATCTAGCATAGCATTACTTACAGTTAAGTTCACATTTATCCCATTCCTCTCTATATAATGACAAACCCGCCTCCCAAACTCCAAATCCATCTTCTTTGCGCATGCAGACAAAACACCCACCATTGTCACATCATTAGGTCTAACATTCTCCGCCTTCATTAACTGAAACAGCTCCAATGCCTTATCAGGACAGCCTCCTAATACAAACCCCTTAATCATGGAATTCCAAGAAACAACATCCTTCTCCTCAATCTTCACAAATACTGAATAAGCCGAATCTAAATCACCACATGAAGCATAACAATGAATAAGAGAGTTCAAAATAAACAAATCTGAACCCAACGAGGCCTTAATTGCCATGCCATGAATAGCTTGCGAGAAAGGCAAACTAGCAACCCCTGCGGCAGCTTTGATTACGAAAGGGAAAGTAAACTTGTTAGGAAAGTCTGGACTGTCATAAAGCATTCGGATAAATATCAACAGGCTATGAATGGGTTCTGGGCTTGAAGCGAAAGCACGAATAAGGGTGTTCCAAGTGTAGAGATTTGGTTGGGAAATTTCCTCAAACACCTTGCGAGCATAGTCGAGACTTGAAAAAGACGAGAGAGCTGCTACAGAGAAGAGTTTGCTGGCGTTGTAAGGGTGAAAGAAGAGGCCAGAGCGTAGAATTGTAGCATGGAGCTCCTTTAGGTGCTTTAGGTTGGTGCATTGATCAATGAGAGAGAGAGTCTGCGAGTGGCTTGTAACAGGACGGCCGTTAGGGACAGTTAGAATGCTGTGGTTTGGCCTAAGTGGGATAGAAACGAGTGGGCTGTTTAGGGAGGCCATCACTTTGTGTGTTATGGGCTACTTCCTTCCTTGCCGTCTTAAATTGTGTTAGGATGACTTGAAACTCCGAATGATGAACTTAAATTGGACATGGGAGAAATTGGATCCAAAAATTTTGAACAAAAATAAGCTCAACTATGAAAGCTTTTGGGATATGTTGTTGCAATCCTGTCATAATTCATTCATTTATATGCGGAAATGAACTTAACCACAGTTTGTGCTTCAAAGATCACACATGCTCTGCTATTGTAATTGTTGTGAGAAAACAGGAAATGACATGACTTAATAGAAAATGTTACATTTTCCTTGGTAATAAATATCTACCAATACACCTTACTTTTTAACTACTAACAACCCAATCCTATCTAGTAGCTGCTTCCTTTTATATCTTCAATAAATTGTAAGATTGAATTGAATGAAGATCCACCTTCCATCCCAGCCTTCCTGGCCATTCCTGCCATATCTTTCACTTTCTTTCTCACCTCACTGTCACTATCCATTAAGCATTTCAGAGCTCTTTCCACTTCCTCTGCTTTTGCAATTTCACCATTTGGCCTATAGTCCAGTTTTAGATCAACTGCCAATCCCAGTTCCCTCGCCATTGTAAATGCATTAAGCTGCTGCTCAGCATATATAGGAAGTGTTACAATAGGCACCGCATGCCACAAGCTCTCCAAGATCGAGTTCCATCCGCAGTGAGATACAAACCCTCCTATTGCCTTGTGCCCGAGCACCTCCACCTGCGGCGCCCACCCGCATACCATTCCTCTCCCTTCTACCCGTTCCAGGAATCCTTCTGGCAACATCTCCTCTGGTTTCTTGATTATTTGGGTGCCTTCATCTTGTATTAGTGGAACCCTCAATGACCACAAGAATTTACACCCACTTTGCTCCAGGCCAAGAGCTATTTCTTTCACTTGAGGAACATTGAAGAAGCCTGCGCTTCCAAAGCACAGGAACACCGCAGATGATTCAGGCTGTTCATCCAGCCATTCCATGATCTTATCCCATTGAGAACGGTTCATGTCTGGATGAGGCTGACCCTTCAGGTTTAGCACCGGCCCGACAGGGTAAACCTTAGGAGCCTGGCCGTTGTTGAATGGCTCAATTGCATAAGGTTCAAGCTCAGTAAATGTATTAATAATTATACCTTTAGCATCCTTGAATCTTTGAGCAACCTTAATATAAGCATCATAACCTCCATCGGTATTAAACACAGCTGCCGGCAGAACAGTTACAGGAACAGAATTGACAAAGCCTGGAATTGACACATCAGGATCAGATGAGCTAAATTCAGTGCCGATTTGTTCATGGCGAGAGGGCAGATAAAGCATGAGATTCAAGAACCCTGATCCAGATGTCAAGAAAATAAAAGAAGGAAGTCCCATTTCGTTTCCAATATCAATCATGCAACCACAAAAGAAATCAAGAACAATCCCAACAACTGAAACTGAATCAGAGCTAGTCCGCGAAGACATAATATCTGTGACAACGTTTTTGACATGGGGTTTATATCTGTCGATCAAATCAACGACATAGCTTTCAACTGATTTCTTGAAAAGTTGTAAAGAGGGAAGATCCACTTGAGGGAGGTCGATGAGGTTGATGTTGGGTTGAGAAGCAGTGAGTGATTTAGTGTATGCATCAAGAAAGGGAGTAATGGGTAGCTTCATGACAAGAATAGTGATGAACAGTTGACCATCTTGTTTGATCAAACTATTAGCGAATTCAATAGTTGATACTATGTGACCAACCCCAGGAGCAGGAATAAAGATTAGCTCTGCTTTCCCCATTGCTCAAATTTGGCTTTCTGTTTCTTGAAGAAGCGCAAAACAGAGAAGGATCAAGAATAATTACACAGGTTATGGAAAGTCAAGAATCAAGATAGACAATTCAACAGAAGAAAACAAAGCAAGGCCAATTATATTACCAGCACGCAAAGAGAATTCTTCGATTTCCTTCTTGGTTTGTGCCCCACTGCTGCTGGTAAGTTCTGATGAGTGATGAGTGGCGTGCCACCCTCTTTTTCTAACATGTAATGACAGTGACAATGGTTAATGGGGATCCTTTTATTAGTGTAATTTAGAATCGTCTGCCCAAAACATTGCAGTTGCTCTTCAATAAATGCATTATTAAATTAGTTCAGTAACTAATATCCAAAAAAGTTTTTCTTCTTTTGGGTAAACATTGCAGTTGCTCTTCAATAAATGCATTTAAAAGGAGATCATTTTTCTTCTTTGTTGGTACTGGAAAACCATTAAATTGTGTAACTCATGAAGTTAATCTCTAGGTTTTGTTTATGCTAACGTAATTTAAGAGAAGAAATGGATAATTTTAAACGTACGACTATTATTAAGTGAACGGAGAGAGTTGGAATAAATTAAAAAATTTTGAAAATAAATTAAATATAAAATAACATATATTATTTTTGGTAACTATGGCCATTATTAAGCCTTTTATTTATTATAAATTCATCTTAATTTTAGTGATTGTTAATGGTAAATAATATGAATTCAATAAATTTATAGATTCAAATGTTGATTTAAAAAAAAAATAATGCTATTTTGTTTAGGGATTGCAAAGAGTGAATTGTTGACATGTTATTCATTAATACAAATAACATTAATAACTTAATAAATACAAATTTAATTCTAAAAGTTTAATTCTATTAAAATTTTTAATCTTTAAATATAACCAAGTTTTATTCTAGAATTTGAAAAGAAAAAATTAATTCTATTTATATTTAGACTAATCACAATTAATTTTAAATCTTTTTTTATAAAAACTAATTACCACTTGAGGCAAATTATTATTAAAAATTAAGAATATAAAGTATTAAGAAGCATTAATCAATAATTGATAACAAAGAATAGCTAGTTTCGAATTCAAACCCTAGCTGAGGCAATTTAAGAAAAAATTGCAGGAAATCTCAACCACAGTATTTATAACACATTACAAACAACAGTGTTTTATTATATGATCTTACCAGCAGAGCAGCAGCAGCAGCAAAGGATGGTTCTGCTATTTGATCTCACTTTAATTATTCAGCAGTAACAAGTTGATTAGTAAATAATTCAGTCGAAGTAGCTGCTGCCTAATAAGTCCTTCATGAATCGGGAGATTGAAATGGAAGAGGATCCCCCTTCTTTGAGAGCTTTCCTGGAAATTTCTGACATGTTTTTCACCTTCCTTTTCAGCTCTTCTTCGTTGTCCATTAAACGTGTCAGAGTTGTTTTCACCTCCTCTGCCGGAATAACATCACTTTGCCTGTAATCCATTTTGAGCTCCACAGCCAGCCCCAGCTCCTTCACCATAGCAAATGCGTTAATCTGCTGCTCAGCATATATAGGCAATGCCACAATGGGCACCCCATACCACAAACTCTCCAAGATGGAGTTCCATCCACAATGAGATACGAATCCTCCTGTGGCCTTGTGGGCCAGCACCTCCACCTGGGGTGCCCAGCCACACACCATCCCCCTCCCTCGTACCCTCTCTAAGAATCCTTCTGGCAACATCTCCTCCGCACTCTTGTACATGGTCTCTTGAAGTTTGACTGGGGGAAGACGTAAGGACCACAAGAATCTATGCCCACTCTGCTCGAGGCCAAGAGCCATTTCTTTCACCTGGGACACGCTCAAGGACCCTGAACTTCCGAAACATAGGAATACCACGGAAGATTCAGGCTGCTCGTCAAGCCATGTCTTGATCTTACCCCATCTACCCTGTTCCATGTCTGGATGAGGTTGACTCTTGAGATGCAGGACAGGTCCAACAGTGTAAATGCTAGTGATCTGGGCACTGTTTAAATACTGGAGCGCCTGAGACTCGAGCTCAGAAACTGTGTTGACTAATATCCCTTTGACGTCCTTCAGCCTCCGACCAACATTAAGATAAGTATCATAACCACCATCCTTATTGAATACTGCATCAGGCAAGCATTTTATAGGAACAGGATTGGCAATTCCTGGAAGTGACACGTCAGGGTCAGAGAAGCTAAACTCGGTGCCAACCTGTTCATGGCGAGGGGGAAGATGCAGCATGAGACTCAAGAAGGGAGTACCAGTAGTGAAGAAAATATAAGAAGGGAGATCAAACTCATTCCCAACATCAATCAGAGACACACAAAAGAGATCAAGAACCAACCCAACAACAGGAACCGAATCTGGGGAAGACCGGGAGGATATCATATCCGAGACAATTTTCCTGACATGGGGTTTGTAGCAAGCAATAACAGCAGAGTAATAGCTTTGTACTGATTTAGCAAAAACTTGTAAAGTGGGAAGACCCTCAACTTGATCAGGAAGGTGAATAAGCTGGAGATTGGGTTGGGAAGCAGTGAGAGATTTGGCGTATTGATCTACAAAGGGAGTGGTAGGGAACTTCATAACAATGATGCTGATATGTAACTGATCGTTCCGCTCGATTAGATTCTTTGCGAATTCGATGGTGGACACTACGTGACCAACTCCAGGCATAGAAACAACTACTAGCTCTGCCTTGTTCTTCATTTTGCTTACTGTCAATTTCTTCTAAAGATCTTTCTTTTCTTCTTCTCCTCTGAAACTGACGAAACTAAAGCCTCCCAGTTATAAGAATGGCTTCTATATATTTGGGTGGAAGCCTGCCTGCACCACCACGGGACAAAATACGTACGCACATGTGATGTGGGCTCCCAGTGGGACCTACGAGTACAACGGATACTTTGTCTGTCACAGTGTTGGCCGTCGATTTCCAAGCCAAAGCTCATCCTGTCCGTTGGTGTAAAAAAGAGAAAAGAAATAAAATAAAAAGAACTCCTTATCCATATCTGATCATCTATCCACATATTCTACAATTATTAATATTATAGATAATAGAATATATTAAAAAATAGTACAAATAAATAAATATATATAAAAAAATTAAATATCAATTTATTGATTATATAATTAATATTATTATTTTTTAAAATTATAATTTTTTATTTAATTATAATATTAATTAATTAATACAATATCTAAAATTAAAAAATTATATGCTAGAATTAAAATAATTATTTAATTAAAATTAATGTATTAATTAATAAGTTAATAAAGAAATTATAAAATTATAAGTTTCATATGGAAAAATAATTAAGAATATCAAAAATATTTCAATATTAGAAATGAAATGTGTCAAATATTACATATATAGACTAGATAAATTAAATTATTTTTATGTTAATGTATCTCTTCGAGTATTTATTGCAATATTATTTTTTATTACATATGTGATAATTAATATATATATATATATATATATATATATATATATATATATTATAATATATTGAAAAAGAAAAAGGAAGGATCCAAATGTGATAAATTCTTGTTTTGCCCTTCAAGACTGAATTAAAAGAAGTGGAGTGAGAACCATTCTAACAATAAGACACATTTGTTGGGGGACTAATAGGAGTCAATTTGAAAATGTACTTGTTGGAAGGGGCTAAATAGACCCAATATGAAAATATAGGTATTAATAAATTTCTTTTATCTCAAAAAAAGAAGAAAGAAAAAAGAAAACAATAACAGGTCCATTTTTTTAATTTAAGAATAATTATATTAATAGTGTCTAAAATTTTTAAAATTTGACAAATAAGAATTAAAAAAAAATTTAACAATAAAATGTTTGAATTTGTAACTTATAGATATTTCAGTTTTTCTAATAGCGATTTGTTAAATAATGTAAATTACACATAGCTTTTATAATTGTACAATTATTATTATCTCCTTATTCAATCTAAAATCTAAGAAATATTTCTATTATGATATATAAAAATCATTTTTATGGACTTGAATCTCTATAATACTAAAATTTAGTTAATATTGAAATATAAAATCTAAATCAATAAAAAGGAAGTAGATTTTCTTTAACAATAAAAAGGTTTTTTGAATTCTAATGGTATTTTAAGGCAAGTTAATTTTCTCTCTCATTGCTACATTTCTTTTCTGATAAAATTAGATAAAGTTATTTTCTTAGTAAAGAAAGCACGCTCGATTCGATAGTCGTTCATTTAATCAAAGTTTCAATTTTTTTTTTTGAACTCTTCTTCCTCTTTTTAATGATACCAATCATACTTTTAACTCGCTTAATAATAAATTTTCTATTTTTATAAAAAAAGTAGAATTTTTCATTTTTATGTTTTGATTAAAGATGAAGATGACAATTTTTACAAGTTGTTGTTTTAGTCCTTTTAGTTCCTCCTTCCTCTTACTAGAACTATTTATATATTTGTTTATACTTTTAAGCTCATTTTGGGGGTATTAATGAATTTTTGTTGTTAATTATCCATCTCAACAATTAATTGTTATCACTTTATTTTTGCATGTTGGAATTTGGTTTGGAGCTGCTTGAAACTGGCTAAAATTTACAGGTTTAAATATTTAATTGTTATGAAAATATTTCAGATATTCATTTATTAGATTTCGAAAAGTCGAACACCAAAAATGTAATTATCACTTTAATTTATGTATTTCTCAATTCCAAGCTAAAATCATTTTACCAGCTTTCTCTGACTATTTTTTTTTTTAAAATTTTATCTAATATTATGTTTGAACTTATACACCAGACCAATTTTTGAGATATACATTTTTTAAGATATTTGTCATTTTGAGGAATAACAAACAGACCAGTTAAGCATTTTATGTGAGACAGAAAAAAGAAAAAAAGAAGAGGAAAATGGAAAGAAGAACAAGACATTTTAGGAGAATTTCCAGTCACAAAGTGCATACTAAAATAGTAGAGTCATCTCTCTTGTCAGGTTGTACAGTGCAAAGAATCCATAACAAAGAAAGACTGAGAAACATAAGGTTTTGTGCGATATTATTATATAAAGCTTCAAGTCTTCGTCTATTTGCTGGTAGTGCAGGAATGGATGAGAAGAGGAATGAAATGAAAATACAGTGTCACTGCTGTTTGGCCTGTAATCTGATTTCAGCTCCACTCCCTTGAATTGAGGTCCTAAGAATAATAAGAATAGTTTTATATCTTTTAACAGTACCCGACACCACAAGCTCTCTAACAATTAGTTCCATCCACAATGACATATGAACCCTCCAATTGCCTTCTGGCTGAGCACCTCCACCAGCCTCTCCCTTCAGTCCGTTCCAAGAATCCTTCTGGCAGCATCTCCTCTGGATTCTTGAATTGAGTTCTCCAGATTGTACCTGGGAAACGCAAGGGCCACGAGAATTTATGCCCCTTTTTTTTATAGGAATATACCGCGGAAGATTCAGGCTGGTCAGCAAGCCATTTCGTGATCTTATTTCAATGAGCATGGTTCATCTCTGGATGATGTTGATCCTTCAGGTTTAGCACCGGACCAACCGGGTAAACCTAGGGTTCTGGCCATTGTTAAAGTTGTCAACTGCATGAGATTCAAGCTCAATGAATATTAACTATTATCCTTTTGACGTCCTTGATTCTTTGAGCAATCTTGATATAAGCAGCATAACCACCATCCTTATTAAGTACAGCTTCAGTCAATATGATTGACAAAGCCTGGAATTGACACATCAGGATCAGAAAGCTAAACTCTTCATGTCGAGAGGGCAGATGAAGCAGGAGACACAATGTGAAGAATATAAAAGACGGGAGACCAAATTCATTTCCAATATTATAGATGCATAAAAGAAGTCAAGAACTACAACAACAACAGGAACTGAGCCTGAGCTGGACTGGAACAATATAATACCTGTGACGACGTTTTCGACATGGGGTTGTATATTTCAACAATTGCAGAAATATAGCTTTCAACAGATTTTGCAAAAAGTTCTAAATGTTGGCTATGGAAGCAGTAGGTGACTGTGTATGCATCAACAAAAGGAGTGGTGGATAGCTTTATTACCAGATGGCGATACATAGTTAATCATTCAAGTCAATTAGGCTCTTTGCAAATTCTATGGTTGATGCCAAGTGACCAACTCCAGGAACAGGAACAAATATTAGCTCTGCCTTCTTCATCGCTTATTTTTGGTCTTTCTATCTGCTGCCTTATATCCCTTCTCTGAACATATATATACTCCCCCAGAATTTCATTCTTTAGTCTATCTTTTCATGATATTGTTCCAAAAGCGACAGCAATAATATAACCACAAAAGGTAGAAATAAGAAAATAGAAAGACAGAAGCAAAGAACAATTAATAATCATAGGACATTAAAGGCAACTTTCTTTCAATATTGGTATTTTGCAAGACATGGACGACTCTGAAATATTGCATTCTGTCATTTTGGAGGAATTACCAACCGACCATTTTAGTGCCTTATGTAGAGAAAAGAGGAAAAGGAAGAGATGGCCAAGACCTCAGCATACGAAGCTTTAGAGGTCTCCGTACAGGAATGAGGGACAAGTCATTTCATGGAGAAACTTAGGACTCCATTCAGTCTTGAAAAATCAAAGCCAGAGTGCCCGAAAATAGTAGGAGATTTCCGGGTCACACACTGATTATTAGTTAATAGCCATCTCCTTGTCAAGGTCTACAAAAAAATTTATTCAAAGAAAAAGAAACCGATTAATCCTAAGACAAAAGGCCGAAAAACTCGAGTCCATTATTTGAGCTGAAATTTCCTCTACGAAGTCAATTTTTTATTTGTTTTTTTTTTCTAAAAATATGAAAATATTATGTGTTTAAATAAGACTTTAGAATATTTTTCTTTTTCGTCCTTTTCTTTTAATCGACATAACGAGACGAATCCATGAACTGTTATGGTTTCATCATTCATGGACCAAAGGAAGGAAGTTTTGCTGGCTATTATTACTTTCTTCTCAAGCAAACATTGAATTCCTGTAATGTTTTCAAGTTAACTAGTGTCAAATATGTCTTAAGTGTCGGATTAATCAATACTTTCAACTTGTATTTGATAATGTAATATCAGAATATTACATTGACATAATGCATTAGTCTATTATTGACTGGAGATTTTCTTAAAACAGTTAAACTGAGTGTAAATTTTGTTTGCAAAACTTAAAACTACAAATTAAATCTGCAGTGACTTAATTGAAAACCCTATGAATCGAAGAGCCAAATTTATGCACATTGTACTCTAAATGTAGAAGTTAAAGTAATTGATGCATACTCCTCTAGACCAAGACGAATTATAAACTCTCCTAACTAAATACGGATCTTTAGCAGAATTATGAGATTACCTAC